>NC_136271.1:74442530-74515030 GCF_964187855.1 Myxine glutinosa | reverse complement strand
TTTTGTAGTCCATTGTATAATTTAAATAAACATAAATGCAAATTTCGCACGTGGAAAAAGTAAGTACACCCTTGGCTCTAATAGGTGGTATTGCCCCCTTTGGCAGAAACAACCTCAAATAGGCGTTTCTTATAACTGTCTACCAGTCTCTGACATCGACTGGGAGAAATTGTTCCCCACTCCTCCATGCAGAATTCTTTCAGCTGTGCGATGTTTGAGGGGTTTCTTGCATGCACAGCTCGTTTCAAATCCCCCCACAACATCCCAATGGGATTTAGATCCGGGCTTTAACTTGGCCATTACAGAACCCTCCATTTCTTTCTTTTCAGCCATTCCTTGGTGGATTTACTGGTATGTTTATGGTCATTGTCATGTTGCAAGGTCCACCTTTGGTTGAGCTTCAACTCTCCGACAGATGGCCTCACATTATCCTCAAGCACCCTCTGGTACAATGAAGAATTCATAGTGGATTCTATGATGGTGAGCTGCCCAGGCCCTGATGCAGCAAAGCTGCCCCAAACCATAATATTTCCACCACCATGCTTCACAGTTGGTATCAGGTTCTTGTGATCAATTGCTGTCTTTGGTTTTCGACAAACATATCTGCTGGTTCTGTGGCCAAAAGCTCTACCTTTGACTCATCTGTCCAGAGCACATTGTTCCAGAAGTGCTGGTCTTTGTCGAGGTGTTCATTGGCAAACTTTTGTCTTGCCCTGATGTTCTTTCTGGATAGCAAAGGTTTCCTCCTGGCACACCTCACATGAATGAATGAATGAATGATCGTTTTAAGGCCATTTTTCCCCGCTAGAACAGGGGTTAGCCTTGCGGGCCCCATGACAATCATGGTTCCCTGTTTGAGGCAATGTTTTTATGGCCGGATGCCCTTCCTGACGCCACCCCTTGGTCACGCTCTTCGATGCGCAGGGATACAGTGTGCCTATTCTGAATCGGGGTACACACCGTGATCATTCATCCCAGCAAGCTGGTACTCAATTTGCTGAACTCGGAAGGCTGACAGGCTGAGTCAACCACCCTGGCGTTAATTCAGCGATCGACCGGGATTCGAACCCAGGATCCTAGGATCCCAAGCCGGCACCCTAACCGCTAAGCCAACGCCAGGCTCCTACCATCCCATGTAGATGGCATGCATCCCATGTAGAGCATCCCATGTAGATCAAATTTGTGCAGCCTCTTTCTAATGGTAGACTCGTGCACTTTGACAACAGTGGCAAGAGCTACCTGCAGGTCCCGTGATGACATTCTGGGGTTCTTAGAGACTTCTTTCAGCATCTTGCGGTCTGCTCTCGGGCTGAACTTTCTGGGGAGGCCTGGCCTGAACAAGTTGGCAGTTGTTTGGAATCTTCTCCACTTGTAGATGATCTTCCGGACAGTCGAATGATTGATTTCAAATTGTTTGGAGATCTTTTTAAATCCCTTCCCAGACTCGTAAGCATCTATAACATTCTTTCTGAAGGCCTCAGAGAGCTCTTTTGATCTTGGCATGGTGATGCCGCACACTTCAACAACAAAGAGCAAACCAAACTAAATGTCTGAGGTTTAAATAAGACAGGTTCCTCCAAGATCCTCTCTAACAATGTTCTAATCATTTGCACCTGAGATGGTGCACCTGAATCTAATTTTAGGTATTTGAAGTAGTGATAAATGTAGGGGTGTACTTACTTTTTCCACATGCGAAATTTGCATTTATGTTTATTTAAATTACACAATGGACTACAAAATGTAAATGTTTCATGATATTTGTTATATTATATGACCTTTATCTATCAATATTGTTGAAATGAAGATCAAATAGCTGTATGTTGAAATATGTTGAAAAAGTCACAACTTTACATGGGGTGTACTTACTTTTTCACGTGACTGTACATATATACTGGCTTGGTTCAGCTCAATACGCTCGCCTCACCACGCGCCGTTGCACAGGAACGGGCTTATTTTAGCTGAGGATAATGACTGCACCTGATTTGCAGTGTTGTCATGATTTACACCAATCATAACACAAACAATTATTTTGCACAAATGTATTTGTTGTGTTGGTGATATTACATTTTTATAAGCAATTTAGGTTGAAAAAATATATAAAATTTCTAAAAAGAACCCCTCAGCACATACATGCGGGAGGGGTAGGTGCAGACTGGAAGTTTGGGACGATTACACATCACCACCACAAAATCAAAAACACCTCACCACCACAAAATCAAAAACACCTCACCACCACAAAATTAAAAATACCTCACCACCACAAAATTAAAAACACCTCACCAATACGAAATTAAAAACACCTCACCACTACGAAATTAAAAACACCTCACCAACATGAAATTAAAAACACCTCAACACCACGTAATTAAAAACACCTCACCACCACGTAATTAAAAACACCTCACCACTACGAAATTGAAAACACCTCACTTCCACGTAATTAAAAACCTCACTACCATGTAATTAAAAACACCTCACCACCACTAAATGAAAAACACCTCACCACCGCGTAATTCGAAACACCTCACCACCACGTGATTCAAAACACCTCTCCACCACGTAATTCAAAACACCTCACCACCACTGAATTCAAAACACCTCAGCACCAAGTGATTAAAAATGCCTCACCACCATGCAATTCAAAACACCTCACCACCACTGAATTCAAAACACCTCACCACCAAGTGATTAAAAACACTTTGCAACCACGGAAACAAAAGTTTGAGCGAGTAAGTAGTTCAGTGACAACACAGACACTGCCCAGATACGTAGATATATAGATAGATGATTGTACCTGAGTTGCTGTTTTGTCATCGTTTACACTTCACACCAATCATAATGCAAACAATTATTTTGCACAAATGTATTTGTAATATACGTGATATTAGATTTTATAAACAACTGAAGTTGAAGACTTAAGTTGAAAAAAAAAATGTCTAAAAAAATTCTCCAAAAAAAATAATTGGGAATTTTTTCAAAAAAAGTTAATATACGTGATATTACATTTTATAAACAATTGAAGTTGAAGACTTAAGTTGAAAAAAAAAATTTTCAAAAAAAATTCCCAAAAGAAAAAAAATTGGGAATTTTTTCGAAAAAAAAAATACCCTTAGGACATACCCACGGGAGAGTTATGCGCATACCAGAAGTTTGGTACGATTTCACAAAAGTTTGAGAAAGTAGTTCAGTGACAAGACAAGACAACACAAGACAGACACATATATATATATATACACATATACTTGCACACCTCCAGGCATATCTCTCTCCACCAATTTATCCTTTTTAGGGGGGGGGGGGGTAGTTCAGTTCGGGGGGGGGGGGGCATTGATAAAGTTCATGAGAAAACTTGCTAATTTTTTTTTTTTTTTTTTTTACACCTACGTCGAATATATATATGTGTGTGTTCCAATTTCACTTGCTGAAAAGGGGACGAAAGTCAGAAACCCCCCCCCAAAGCAAAAATACACACACACACACACACACACACACACACACACACACACACACACACACACACACACACACACACACACACACACACACACTTATATATATTCGCAACAAAATGTCTTTCCAACTCAAGTACAAAGTCACCACAAATTATTGCCAATTCCATGGATTCAGAACAGTCCATAATTAAATTCACAAAAAGCCAAAGGAGTTCACAATCGCTTTCTTGGCACCGTCAGCGTTTTCATTTGGCTCAGGTGCGCTCAAAGTAATTTTAACATTCTGCCGTGAGGCTCCCCGTTGGAGCAAAACGGCGAGGAGGAAGTTTCCAAGTGAACAGAAAGCAGGAGCTGATTAACGTTATGCGTTCGTGCATGTGGTTTTGCACTGAGGTGGACACCATTTCTCGTTCGAGAAATTGGCCTGGAAGGAAAAAAAAAATCTTAAAATATCACGAAGTTTCCTTTTAAATTGGTGTAATCTGCTAAATAAGACAAACATTATTCTCTGGAACAATTCAATTTCTTGAGTTCTTGAAAGCTCTTTAACACGTGTATAAAAAATCCCACATGGCTTCCATGAAGTCACATTTGCACATTGAAATAAAATAGCCGAGCGGTACTTTTCTCGGGTTTCTCAGCTGAAAGCAAATAGATTGCCGGAAATTGTGAATGTTAAATGATTTATTCAACATTCCAGTCACCACGAAATACAAAAGTCACAAAAACTATGTCAAAATTTTCAGCTGAAATTTGCTTTTGCTTTGCCAGACTCGGTGGGATAATAGTTAGACAGTCCTCTCTGAGACTGGAGGTCGGCGGTTTGATTCTGACAATGGACAGGTCATACCAAAGACCTCAAAAATGGAACCTGCTACTTCGTCTCTTGAAGCACAGCATATAGAAAAGAGGGCACATAAGCCATACGTTGATATCCCATGGGGGAGATTTCCATTAATATGTGACTTTCCAAATGACATAATCTGCCCAGAATGCTCAGTGCGCATGCGCAGAAGCCTCAAGCAGCAACAGTCATCAGGGCAGGGAACGTATATCGTGCATGCCAGATAGGAATGTTACCTAAAATAACTCACCAAACTTCTAAAATAAACGGAAACTACTGTACTTGGAAAAGTACCTGAGAGAAAGGGGTGTGCCTTGCACAACAAAATATTTGGGTAACATTTTGATCAACCCGCCAAAAAAGGTGATAACTTGCAGCCCGTAGTGCAAAAACGTTCTACCCTACCTCCCTGATAATCCCTGTCAGTAGGTACACTTTGAACCTTGCCTCATTTTGAAAGTTCCATGTTACCCCACTACCTATAGAGAGAAAAGAATCATCACAAAGATGGCGTTTGCTGGTACCTGAAGTGCCACGGAAAATTGCATTACATCCACCAAGGTCAGTGGCTGTGTTCCTCAGAAGTGAAGTCCAGTGTTGTCTCATGTCTCTGTCTGCATGTATGCAAGTGATTTGTGTTGCAGCTACTCCATGAGCCATTGATCATCAACATAGTGGGCTAAGTCGTTTTAGCGTAGCTTGGGTAAGTTTTCCTGTCCTGTGTCCCCAAAGTTTGACGGAGCTGCAGATGGGCTTGAGGAAGGCATTCTGGGCGAAACATACATTGGTGTGGCTGGCATACAGCTCATGGCAAGCAACATGGTACGTCCCTTGGGGGAGGAGGAGTGGGAAGAGGAAGAGGCCCCAGCACTGGCGTTCAATGGGTAAGGGAAGAGCCCTCCACCAGTATGGTCGTCTGGCCCATGAAGGGAGGTGGGGGGGGGGGGGGGAGGGGAAGGGGGGAGAAGGGGGGAGGAGGAGGAGGAAGGGGAGGGGAGGGGGGGGAGGAAGGGGAAAGGAGGGGGGGAAGGGGAGGGGAGGGGGGAGGCAGGAGAGGAAGGGGGTTCATATATATGCTGGTGGGTGAATCACGTTTCTGAATTAAGTGTGATGCCGATCAGGAAGAAGAAATAGCCGTACTACCAACTTCGTACACTTCCGGAATTGTTTGATTTATTTGTATTCAAATGGCTGGTGATTGTTTTGTATTTATTTATGCGAATGTGTACTTGTATATAACTGTCATTAATCTTAAAAGGCTTGGGCACTATCGAGCGATTTTTTTTTTAAAGACTGCAAAAAAACTAACTTTTTTTTTCAAGAATTTTTTTTTTTTGCCTAAAACACACACTGATGAACTGATGGCACTCACTGATGAACCTCAGAAAGTTTGACGAAGATCCTTTCAGCCAACTCTGAGAAAAATGTCGACACAGACAGACACACACACAGACTAACATCTCTCTTATATAGTGGACCAGCTGAATGCACCCGGCGTTGCCCGGGTTCTTTTTTAATTAATTTAATCTCCTGTACATAGGTCTGACGTGAGCCGAGTTTCAGTTAGTGATCAACAATTCCTTGTTCTTTCTTCTGTCGGGCCCCGCAAGAGAGAATTGTGAAAGCATGTGTTGCAATCAGTCAGATATTCCTATTAAGTGCATAAGTTGTACTTCCAGAGATTTTGAAAGAAGATTTATTGCGAAATGGGCCCAACCCGGCCGAGGAGGCCTCGACCGGCCTCGCCACAGAGCCAAACACCTTCCCAGGGCCCGTCCCGACATTTTCTGTTTCAGAGGTGTCCTCCTATCTTTCACCGTTCAGGAGATTAGCGTGTGCAGACAAACAAACAAACAAAAACTTTCTTATATATATATATAATACTAGTCGAATGCACCCGGCGTTGCCCAGGTTCTTTTTGAATGAATTTACTACTATAATTCAGCTTTTAATCGCGGCCATAGAAGATTGACTACAATAATTCAGCTCAGCTTTTAATTGCGAAATGGGCCCAGCCCGGCCGTGGCGACGTCGACCGGCCTCGCCACCTAGCCTATTGCCTTCCCGGGCCCGTCCCGACATTTTTTGTTTTAGAGGTTTCCTCCTATCTTTCACCGTTCAGGAGATTAGCGCGTGCAGACGAACAAACAAACAAACAAACAAAAACTTTCTTTGATATATGTATAGATATAGATAGAAGAAGAAGACGAGCCGAATGCACACGGCGTTGCCCGGGTTCTTTTTGAATGAATTTACTACTATAATTCAGCTTTTACTTGCGGCCATAGAAGATTGACTACTATAATTCAGCTCAGCTTTTAATTGTGAAATGGGCCCAGCCTGGCCTCTCCACCTAGCCTATAACCTTCCCGGGGCCCTTCACGACATTTTTCGTTCTTTTTGAATGAATTTACTACAAAATTCAGCTTTTACTAGCGGCCGTAGAAGATTAACTACGATAATTCAGCTCAGCTTTTCATTGCGAAATGGGCCCAGCCCGGCCGAGACGGCCTCGACCGGCCTCACCACCTAGCCTATTACCTTTCCGGGGCCTGTCTCGACATTTTTAGTTCTTTTTGAATGAATTTACTACTATAGTTCAGCTTTTACTCGCAGCCGTAGAAGATTGACTACTATAATTCAGCTCAGATTTTAATTGCGAAATGGGCCCAGCGCAGCCGAAGCGGCCTCGACTGGCCTCGCCACCTCGCCTATAACCTTCCCGGGGCCTGTCCCAACATTTTTTGTTTCAGAGGCTTCCTCCTATCTTTCACCGTTCAGGAGATTAGCACGTGCAGACAAACAAAAAACAAACAAACAAACAAACTTTCTTTTATATATATATATGTATATACAGACTTGGCATTTAATATGGAATATATTTTTTTCCTTGACTTGGGTTTACTTTCTTAACTCAGTATATCAATCTAGTGAGTTTCTTTTACACTTTGGTGATTTATTTGTTAAAAGAACCATGTCACTGATTGTCTGTCGCAGCAAGAAGTCAACAACAGGATTATATCACAGGTGGCGTGGCAAAATGTACGGACAGGTGCATTTGACGATTGGCTTCACAGTCGGGTATACAAGGGTTGTTGCATTCTGTATTAGTGGAAAACAACTGCTGCACATGTCCAAAAGTTATTGCCGCTTCCTCTGGAGATGGTCCGTCAACTTGACAATGCTGTTTGTCATGGAGTGGTGGCTTTACGAAATTACGGCATGAAAGAGCGTGCTATTGCTCGGCAGTATGGCATCACTCAAGGTCAGGTGTCAAAGATCCTGAAACGAAATGCTCAGAGGGGTGTCCCTACTCCAATACCGAGGCCAGGACGTCCCCGCAGAACCACAAGGAGGGATGACCGCCAGCTGCACCGGTTAGTCCGCAATGGATGTACCAAGTCAGCTAATCGGCTTAGGGCTGAGTGGCAGCAACTGACAAATGTGCCTGTATCCAGAAGGCTAGTCAACCAACGACTGGTTCGAGCAGGCTATCGTGCCAGGCGTCCCCTGAGAAAGCCACGCCTGACCAGACAACACCGCCAGCGCCGATTGCAGTGGGCCAGGGAGCACAGTCAATGGCAGCCAGGACACTGGAATCACGTGATCTTCAGTGACAAGTCTAGATTTCTGGTCTATCGTCAAGATGGCGGCGTCCGAGTGCGCAGACAAGTGCATGAAGCCTACAACAAAGATTGCATAGTGCCAAGAGTCCAAGCTGGACGTGGTGGGGTGACCGTTTGGGCTGCTTTTCATGCAGGGGGCAAAACTGATCTGGTTGTTCTGAATGGAAACCTGAACCAGTTCAAGTACAGGGCCATTCTGGAAGAAACATTGCTTCCATTTGCTCGTGCAGCCTTTCGAGGAAACTTTGTCTTCCAAGATGGCAATGCACAGCCTCATCGTGCTCGCATGATCCAACACTTTCTTTCTGACCGTGGTGTAGAGCGTATGGAGTGGCCTGCCATGTCCCCGGATATGAATCCGACAGAGAACTTGTGGGCAGAATTAACGCGTCAAATCGACCACCTTGGACCAGCAGCCGACCTCTGTGCGTGAATTGCAGCAGGCTATTGTCACTGCATGGCAAGCGATTCCTGTCCAAACCTTGGCAAATCTCGTGAACAGCATGCCTCAACGTGTACGTGCTCTCCTGAATGCTCGTGGGGGTTACACGAAGTACAGAACTGTAATTTTACTGTCCGTAATCCCAGTCGTAATTTAACTTTTGTTTTTGTTAAAAAAAATGTGGCTAATGTGCAAAATAAAGAGATACTTCTGGAAAACGTACAGGAGTTTATCACAGTACTGTCCATGAATTGAGTTCGATATTATCAGTTTCCACACTTTCAAGGATCAATTTATTTGTTTCGAAATGTCAAATGTGGTTTTTGTTTCTTTTAAAGGTCACATTAACAAAATCTAGAATAATTTCAAAATAATTCCAATGAACTTTTGGTTCGAAGACATCTTGAAAAGTAAGTTCGCCCCCACAAAAAAAATATTCCATATTAAATGCCAAGTCTGTATATTCCATATATATATATATATATAAGATAGAAGATAATAAAGAAAAAAAGAAGACAGAAGATAGATAGATAGAAGATAGAAGATAGAAGGTAGAAGATAGAAGGTAGAAGATAGATAGCATAAGAAGAAGAAGAAGAAGAAAAGAGGAAGATAACACTTTTCTTCTTTTTCTTTAAAAGGTTGTCTTCGATTTGCTCACCAAATCTCTTCACTTCAAATAAAAATTAAATCTCTTACAGTTCTGCCTTTCTCCATTCACGAAACTCACCTGCATTCCACCCATCCTCCGTTTTCAAACAGATCTCTGACTCGAAAATCACAAGAAACCCATTTTCCAATAAATGCTCGTTTTCCATTAATCGCCCAACACTTTCGAAAATCCAAACTCACCCCTCCCCTCCTAAACTACCCCATCACCCCTCCCTTTCAAATCGGCCCAATTGACCCTCCGCTCCTAAACTCCCCCCTCACCCCTCCCCTCCTAAACTCTCCCCTTGCCCCTCCCCTCCTAAATTCCCCCCTCACCCAACAACAACAACAACATGCATTTGAAGGCCATTTTCCCTGCTAGAGCGGGGGTTAGCCTTGCGGTCCCCATGACAATCTTCTCCATTTTGCCCTATTTTCTGCATCTCTCCTTGTTAACCCCCTTGCCCACATTTCTTCTTCCACCATCTTTATCCAAGTCTTTCTCAGACTTCCCCGTCCTCTACTTCCTTCTACATTCATTTCCATCACTCTTCTCAACCAGTCACTTTCATCCTTCCTCAACACATGACCAAACCATCTCAACCTGTTCATCTTCACAGCATCAATCACAGGCTCTATTCCCATCATCTTTCGCAATTCATCATTTGTCTTCCTCTCTCTCAACGATACTCCGCACATCCATCTAACCATTCGCATTTCCACCCTTTCTAACCTTCGTTGCTGCTCCACGTTCATGACCCATGTCTCGCTCCCATAAATCATAACACTTCTCACACATGCAGCATACACCTTTCCCTTCAGCTTCAACGACACTCCCCTCCTCATCAGCACGCCACTCAGTTCCCGAAACTTCTTCCGTGCACATCTCACTCGAGCAACCGTTGCCGAGTCTGATCCACCTTCTCCATTCATCATGTCTCCGAGGTAGCAAAATGTTTTCACACCTTCCAGCTTCACGCCGTCTCCAAGATCCAACTCAACATTTCCTCCATCTGCAGCTCCCTCTGTGCACACCTTACATTTGAATGCAGCTGCCACACAGGTTAATGACCCTCTCAGACCACTACATTTTTGATGAACCCACTCAGCGCACATTGTACATTGAATGGAGTTCACTCCGACACCCTTCCCAGTTCTTTCCACCTCACCACATGCTTTACCACTTGCCATCGCCTTCGTCTTTCCGATATTCACCTTCAGACCTTTTGTCTCCATACATTCCTTCCACTTGTTCATCTTTTCCTTCAGTCCATCCATACTTTCCGCAATCAACACCAGATCATCTGCATACAACAACTCCCATGGTAAACCCTCCTTTACGTTCTGAGCCAGCACCTCCATCGCAGCTACAAATAGTAGTGGACTGAGTACCAACCCCTGATGCACTCCCACCTTCACCTCAAACTCACCACTGTTCCCGTCCTTCATCCTTACAGCTGTGCGCACTCTTTTGTACATTGTCCTCACTACTCTGATCAACAATTCCTCCACTCCTAACTTCCTCAATGCCCATGTCAATACTTTGCGTGGAACCCTATCGAATGCTTTCTCCAGATCAACAAACACAAGAAACAACTTCTTCCTCTTCTCCATGTACTTCTCCTGCAACTGCCTCAAAATAATAAGCGCGTCTGTCGTTCCTCTTCCTGGCATAAATCCAAACTGCATTTCGTCGATCTTCACTTTCTTCCTTATCCTCCTCTCCAACACCCTTTCCAATACCTTCATTCCATGCTCCAATAACTTTATCGCTCGGTACGAGCCACACTCCAGAGGGTCACCTTTCCCCTTGTATAGAGGGACGAGAGAACTCAGTTCCCAATCCACTGGAATGCGGCCTTCTTTCACCACCAGATTGCAGATCTCTGTCATTGTCTTCACACCCCAACTTCCTGCTGCCTTCAACATATCTCCCACAACTCCCGTCGGCCCTCCCGCTTTTCTACTTTTCATTGCTTTTATCGCTTCCTCAACTTCCTTCTCAGTTATCTTCTCTGCCGGTCCTAAAACTGGGTTACTCTCTATGTTGCCATCCCATTCATTCTCTGTATTCAACAGCATTTCCATATATCTTTTCCATCTTCCTTTAATTCCATCTGGGTCCACAACGATTTGTCTCCCTCGTTCATCCTTCAAGCAACTCAACCCCATCACATCAAACCCCTCTTTTGCTCTCTGCTTTGCAATCCTGAATACCGCTCTCTGACCCTCTTCCAAATCCAAGCGTTCTCCGAACATTTTCCTCAATGCCTCTTGCGCCTTTGCTACCTCTTTCTTTGCAGCCTTGCTGGCTGCCTTATAACTTTCATGCTCTGCTGTTTCTGCTCCCGTACCCTTCGCCTTCTGCCACTCCTTGAACTTCTTCCTCTTCTCGCCAATCCTCTTTCCAACTTCATCATTCCACCACCATGTTTCCGAGTGAAACATCATTCCACCACCATTTTCCATCATTCCACCACCATTTTCCGGTCCTTTTGTCCATCCACATACCTCATCAACAGCTCCCAACAGACTAGCTTTCATCGACATCCAACCACTTTCAAGCTCAACCACATCATCCTCTACCCTACTCAGCCTCTCTTTTAATGCCTCCCTTACTGTCACCTCTTTCAACCTCCACACCTTCATTCTCGGTTGGTACTTCACCCGCCGAGCTCTCCTCGCACCTTTCACCCTTATGTCGCTGACAACCAAGTGGTGCTGCGAAACAGCCTCCTCCCCCGGGATCACCTTTGTGTCCCGGAGGTGCCCCCTATCTCGCCTACGCACCATCAGATAGTCAACGGTTGTCGTCGACCCACCTGACGTGTATGTAACAAGCTCATTATCCTCTTTCTGGAACTGAGTATTACAAATCAACAAATCAGCTCCCTCAGCAAACTCCAAAATCCTTTCACCTTCTCCATTTCTCACACCATATCCATAACCCCCATGAACTCCCTCAAAACCATCCATACTCCTTCCCACATGTCCATTTAGGTCCCACCCCCCTCACCCCTCCACTTCAAAACTCCCTCAATCCTCCCCTTCAAATCTCCCCACCCTACATTTTTCTCCAATTCTCCCCTCTCACCCCTCCTCCTCAAAGCGTCCTCCTCCCCACTTCCTCTCCCTTCCAACTCTTGCCTCAATCTCCTCCAACCCTCTTCCTCGCTCTGCCCTCCCCTCCCCCCCTCAAATAACACCTCACTGTACCTCATCCAATCACCATCAAACCTTTTGTCCCCCTCATCCTTCCCTTTCTCCTCGGTCTTCTGAAATCTCCGACACTATCAACAGCTCTCCCTACCTCCTCCTCCTCATCCTCCTCCTCCTCCTCCTCCTCATCTTACACTACCCCTCCCCTCCCCTGACCTGCATCAAATGCTCCCCCTTCCTCTTCCTTAACGGTATGGACCTCAAACATCCGGGGCCTTCGCTCAAACCTGACTGATCTCTCCATACAGGTTGCTTCTGACAAACCAGACTTAATCTGCTCAATAGAAACTTTCCTCCTTCAAGATGTCTCTGATTCCTTAATATATCTCCCTGGTTACTCCCTCCTCCAGTATGATAGACCTGAGCCTCTTCCTGGAGGTGGGGTTGCTATCTTTATCAAACACTCTCTTCCTCACTCTTCCTGCACTGCCCTCTCTCCACCTCACCCCCAGAAGTACCTCTGGCCATGGCTTCCACTTCGCTCCCACCTTTTGTTCATATGTGTGTTGTACCATCCACCAAATGGTGATGACTCCATCTACATCTCGCTGTCTGATAATATAGACCAACTTCTATCTACTCATCCCAACTCTCTCTTCCTCATATGTGGTGATTTCAATTGTCACCATGCCAGTTGGCTGGGCGGGGGTTCCTCTCTCACCAGCCATGGCACCTCAGCAAAAGACTTCTGCGACTCACTGGGACTGACACAATCTGTCAATTTCCCGACCCGGATCTCAGTCAACGGAGCATCTTCTCTTCGAGACTTGGTTATGACTAACTTTCCTGTAAATGTCTGCTGCTCTTCTTCTGCTCCAATCGGCTCATCTGATCATGTGCTTGTTAAAGTGGACATCTATCTGACCATTCTCAAAGAGCCTCCTCAGCGTCGACGAGTCTGGCATTTCAATCAGGCCAACTGGCACGGTCTTCAAGCAGCCATCAATCATCTGGACTGGTCTCCCATCACTACTGCTCTACATATATATCCATCTACCATCACTACATATATATATATGTTAGCCATTAGGGTTTAAAAACCCATGACTCAATTGATCATAATATCTGAAATTATATATCGTGCTTCTGAAAACTGATTTGAACTCAGCTGCAGGCAGAGGTGAGTGGACAAAATGTGGTTTCGAGGCTCGACGTGCAGGGTGGATCCTTAGCCCAGTAAGCAAGTCCTTGAATGTATGTGCCAAACAGTAGATAATATGCTCGCGACCCACGTACAGGGAAAACATGTCGCTAAACGCCTTCTTCGCAAAGGGAATAATTAATTATATATCTTTGTAGTTTCTAGTATGTCTCCTAAAAACAAAGACGTAACCAACCTCGGGAGAAATATAGACATTACATATCCTCGATTGTTATTGTATTCAGCACGTGTATCCAATCATTCATCTACCATTTAGCCTAGTGTATGAGAATATTTACTTCGGCCTGCGCTCGGGTCTGATATGTTTAGATAAAGAGCCAAAAAAGCTCAGCCCATCCAATGCTTACATCTGTTTGTCTAAGTTTGGCCTTCTGTAGGAAGGGACAATGGGAGGTGTTGTCGTTATGGCCCAGGTTTTGCTATGTCTTTAGCGCAGATTCTTGTCTGATATTTTGCTATAAATAAAATGCCTTTTTGCTCATTTTTCAGCGAGTGTCTTGAGGAATTGCCCGCTGCGTGTTAGGCGGTGCATTCTTGAGCCTCGCTCCACACTGTGTGTTTGTAATCGATCCCATTAAACATTGTTGCTCTGATTCTTCTTCTTCTTCCTTCCCTTGAGGTCTTCGACCGACAATTTTGGTGTCAGAAGTGGGATCATCCAAGTGTGCAGACGAGGTGGATCCTCACGTTCCAGGTCGGGAAGGAGGCCTGCCGGCACCTAATTTGGGTAAGCAATTTTTGCACATCGAAATTGAAGCCTCCTGCCTTGCTTTGGACGTGTGGACCTCTGTCGGCTGTACCACCTGGCTTGCATTCCGAACCATATTTAGTTTAAACCAGAGCAGCAGTGGGTAATGAATCGATTATACAGGGCGCCCGAGATAAGGAGGGATATCCCTCAGGTAAGCTTCCTGCGTGGGAAGCAGGTAGACCCATATGTGGGTGATAGATAATAGGTGTTAAGTTACTCCGGCGTGAGAACTGCGTTTAAGGTTAGGGATCGGGGGGCGACCCGATCTTAGGACTACCAGGAGGGACTAGCCCAAGAAAGGTAGGACGATGAGTATTTTAAGTTAAGCTACGCACTGGATGTGTTGGAGTGAGCACAGGTATTTGTGTATAAGGGAATGAATGATCTGTCATTGCAGCGTGTATTTGTGTTTATGGTGTGAGTCATTGAAGTGTGTCATGGATTGACAAGGGGTTCCCCAAATTGCCTACGGGCGTTGGGTAATCCGGATGAGTAAAATTGGCAGGGAATAATGAGTATGTTATGGAGAGCATGTGTAGACAGGGCTTTAAAACAAGTGTTCAATTACATCCCCACATTAACGGCTCTCCAAATGTAGTAAGGGAGAATGGGAGTGAAAGTCAAAAATGATAGGCTGTCAACCGACTGGGTGTTTATTCAACGGCATGGCCGGGGCTTGTATTTGGCCGACTTGTGATGGCAGAATGCGTTGAATGAAGGCAAGAATGACATGTGATGCTGACATGAGTCCAATCGGAAGGATGGATGGTTATGGTTTCACCCGGTCTGTTTATCTGTCTGTCTGTCTATCTGTGAATGGAAATTGAACTGGACTTCGACAGAAGGCAGGTGGGTGGTCACCTGCTGTGAATTGTGGTGGAACATTTGTGACGTCCCCTAATACGAGGGGACGAATTGGTTTGTAAATGTGTTGAGCAGGTACTTTCTCTGTAGGTAGCTAAATTCTACCTGGGATAAGTTCAGGTGGAGAGGGGAGTTGTCTCTGATGCCTTGCTCCACGGGGCAGGAATATTGTTGTCAAGTCTCATGTAACCTTGGTTAACGTATATCTACGGACAAGAGCTGCACTTTATTTTAGTAAGTGACTGGGAAAGTTTGTTTTAAAAGGTGCCAGCGGAGTTGTTTAGAGTTATGGAGGTCACAACTCGCTGGAACCTCTTTATTTATGTTTGGCTGACTTACATTGGCTAGTGTATGAGAAAAGGGGGACTGAAAATGCTTTGATTTTTTCGTGGATTGCCCATTGGGCATGTTTAGGATTTAATAGAGTGGTGGAGTTCTGTGAAATATAATGACGTTGTCTTATGGACACTTTGTGAGTGACTAGACACGTGCCTGAAAAGGGAAATTGTATTCATAACTCATGTGGGTTGTGTCTGAAGAAAAGGTTTAAAAGGAAGTGTGAAGAAGGTCATGGAAAGTGCAAAGATGATTAAATTGGAAAGTCGAATCAGATGGATTACTTGTCAATGACAGGTGACTGCAGGAATTGATGAGAAAGTGGAGGAAAAGGTTATAAAAGTTGATGGAAAAGACAAGAAATAAAAAGTGGTTAGTTATGGACTGTTGTTTTGTGATAAGAAGGTGATTGGGGGCTGGTGAAGATTGGATCACGGCTCTGCAGACGAGGTGAACAGAACTCCACCAGGTATATGGGAATCACATCAATTAAATTATTGCTCAAAGGGAGGTGATAGAGCAAAATGAAGAAGATTGTCATGTGGACCGCAAGGCTAACCTCCGCTCTTGCAGGGAAATGGCTTTGGGAGGCTAGTTGTTGTTTTTGGTAGACTCTAGGTTCTAAAACCTAAGGCAAAATGCATAGGAGGGTAAAATTATTTTTCAGATAATTTTTCCAGTGGGTTTATACTGGTGTGAAATTCGCGTATCTAGGAAGGAAGGGAAAAAATGTCCAGGTATTGATAGGATAACAGTGAAATTTTGAAGTGAAGTGAAGGATAACAGTGAAGTGTTAGTGTGTTTGTTGCGATTTCTGGGAATGGCAGGGTACTGTCGTACATGGATAATTGACTATGCGTTACTAGCAAAACCTCTGTATGAGGCGACGAAAAACGACCAGCCACGGATGGTAAATTGGACGGACAGTCGAATACGCTGCTACGAAGGACTCAAACGAGCCCTGATGACGGCCCCAACCTTGGGCTTTCCCGATTATAAAAAGGCCTTCACACTTTTCACCCATGCATGCAGTAGGGGGATTCGCGCAATCCGTATTAACTCAGACTCATGGAGATAGGGAACGTCCGGTAGCCTATTTCAGCAAAAAGCTTGATGCGGTAGAACAAGGCTTTCCGCTGTGTTTACAAGCCGTGGCGGCTGCCCGATACGCAGTTGAGCGGACGGCCAACATAGTTATGGGACATCCGGTCCTTTTACAGGTACCGCATTGCGTCCATACACTACTACAACAGCGAAACACACAGCATCTCACAGCCACTCGACTGATGCAATACGAAACGGCATTAATTATGGCACCCAACGTGACGGTGATGCGGTGTACCATTCTTAACCCAGCGACACTTTTGCCAACAAAGGAGGAGGGAATCCCGCACGTTTGCACGGACGTGGTCCAATTAATATCAACGGTAAGGCCTGACTTACAGGACACTCCGCTACAGGAAGCCGATCATACCTATTACGTCGATGGTTCAGCCAAACGGGCTTGGGACGGATCCCTGTTATCTGGGTACGCAGTATGCTCGGATACGGAGACGGTCGAAAGCGGCCGCCTCCCGCCCACCTGGTCAGCACAACAAGCTGAACTGTACGCACTCACGAGAGCGTGCGAAGTAAGCGAGGAAAAAGCAGTCACAATTTATACAGACTCGGCATACGCACACGGAGTGGTCCACGACAAAGGGGCCATATGGAAAATGAGAGGGTTCCTCACTTCAGCGGGAGCACTCATTAAAAATGGGGACTTAGTGCGAAATCTGCTTCATAGTATTATGCTTCCACGTGAAATAGCTGTAGTTAAATGCCGAGGTCACCAGCGTACAGACGACGCTGTGGCCCGTGGAAACGCCCGAGCCGACGAAGCAGCAGCACTAGCGGCAAACCAACAGGTTGGGTATAATATGCCAGTAGTTACGCGCAAACAGGGCGCTAAAGCGACTGCCCAGACAGACGTTCCGACATCCGCACCTACAGAGTTCGATGTAATACAATTACAAGCCGCGGCCTCAAACGTAGAACATCAAGATTGGATTAAATTGGGAGCTCAGCGCCCCGCAGAAGGACAAATGTGGACGATTAATGACAAACCCGTGGCACCGCGAGCTTTATTGCCATGGTTGGCACGCATGGCGCATCAAAATGGCCATGTGTGCCATAGGGGGGTGATGAGGCAGGTCACTTCCACCTGGGCAGCACCAGGCCTTTCGACTGTGGTTACCATGGTCTGTCGCTCGTGCGCTATATGTCAACGGCATCGGCGCCAGTGGATATGGCAGCCCTTGAATTACCTATCATGGATGACATGCTTCTAAAGTTTTGCATAGGTTTGTCCCATGTGGCACGCAGCATACATGAACGCGTTCGGGAGGCCCTACCGGAGCCAGCAAGCAAGCCTATCCACACCTTCGAGGCAGGAGATTACGTGCTGGTGAAGCATTTCACCCGTAAGACTGCGCTCGAACCAAGGTGGACGGGGCCATACCAAGTTCTTCTGATCACACCAACAGCGGTGTTTTGTGAGGGCAAGTCGTCCTGGGTACATGCCACACATTGTAAGTTGGCCATACCCACAAACACAGACACCTCAAACGCACCACCACAGATCGAGGATGCTGCACCACCGCCTGTTAGGGGTGGCAATCACACTTAGTTTAATATACTGCTTTGCCAGCACTGGGGACATGAGGGCATGGGCGGACACGGAGACATATGCATATGGCGACCAAACCGTTAAGGTCTACCGGCAGAGAGTTATCTGGGGTCAGAGGATAAATATACCCTGCTGCCATGTAAAGGAAGACGTATGGACACGGATAATGTGGAGGGCGTTGTACACAGACTCACATGGAAGGAAGACAGGTTTTGCTGCCCTCAGTCGTTTGAAGCAAGCGCCACGACAAGGCAGCGCACCAATAGTAAACATGGCCAGGCCAGGTTACAAATGGGGAAAGGACTCAAACAATTTAACCACGCATGTATTACTGAACAGCGGCACTACTCTGATACTACAATGTGAATTCATGACGTCACAGACCCCCTACGACTATAGGCCACCATGCATCTCATACATATTAATTCCGCACCGACGGATCGAAAGCAGGAAAAAGCCAAAGGAAAATACGTATTGGACAGTGACCCGTGCAATGGCGAAGGTACAGAACCGATCACGTTGTTGGATGTGCATGCATTTTCCCCACACCAGTACGACAGGGATAGAAATGGTAGTGCTGCCCCTGTCCCTACGAGATATGTGCTCAGGACCCTTGCGTACCCCATGTCTGACCACAACCTTGGAACTGATAGGCCCAAAATCCCCAGCAGTGTGTTCCCGGGAGTTTCGATATACCCCACCCATTAAGCAGGCTTTGTTAGACAAACCACCTGATCCAGTCTGGGTGACAGAGCAAAAGGGACGGGTGTGTCTTATAGGAAAGGGACACGTTCAGATGGGAACCTCGGAATGTACCCATACCCTGCCATCCGACACCAGAGGGAGAGAAAAGGGAGGCCCCCTTGTAATAACCATAGATGACCAGGCCCAGCATAACGTAACCAAGCTAACCATATCTTGGGGAACACCAAGCGCCACCCGCGTTGAGATCAGTAAATGCATGGCCTCGGCCCTTATCCCACCCCATGGAGTAATGTTTATTTGCGGAAATAAAGCATATCCATACTTACCCGACCAGTGGGGAGGGACTTGTTATCTGGGATCCATTTTTCCCAAGGTAAATTTGGTAAATCATGTATTATTAGATGTAGGGAAGATGATTAAAAGGAAGGTATTTTCGGAAATTGGTGAAAGTAAATATGGCATTTGAATTTCCAGACACGACACAGGAAATGCGGCTATGAATAAGCCAACCATCTGAGAGATAAGGTAACTAAATGCCAATTAGTGGGACGGGGGGCTAGGAATTTGATCATGGTGTGTGTAAGAAAGTATTTTACAGGATGGAAAGTGAAGAAGCCGCCGACAACGACTATGGTTCTGACCACAGAGGCCGTCGACCTGAATGGGCCCTTCAACAAGGCAGTTGTGACCAGCGCTCCAGAAAATTGTATTGAATTTTGTGATGACTGTGATACTTGTGTTGATCCCATGTGGGAACTGGCTGCTGCCTGTATTGATTTTTGTGATGACTGTGATACTTGTGTGGAAAACCCCTTGCGTGTACTGGCTAACGCCTCATGTATTATGAATGATTGGCTAATAGATAGTCTCGCATTAGTAATGGAACGAATTGGAAACGAAACCCGAATCGCAGAACTACAATTGGAAAACGAATTAGTGCATATGCGAACGATGGTGATGCAGAATCAAGTGGCTTTGGATATGTTATTGGCAGAAAAGGAAGGAGTATGTGGGGAAAACGATGAACCTATTGATGCTTGGGATTCTGATAATGATGATTTTAGTTGGGATGATTATACCTGTGATTTAGAAAGTGTAGGTTCTTTTTAAGGTTATTGCTATTATGCCAGCAGTAAGGAGCGGATGGCAAAAATGTATCCGGAAGAACCACCCTCACCACCACTTACACCACCCAGCAATCACATGTACAAAGCTTGATGGCATTGGACGTCGATTGTTTGCCCTAATTCGCGAGGACCGCGCCTGCATAAAGAGGGCCCCTAAATCTGGCTGGCAACCGGGTCGCACTTACGCCGCTGCGAGGGTGGATTCGGAATCCGGCCGGGCGGCAGCAATCTCTTAACCAGGCGCCGTCGTCGCGAATTATGGCTAACAATTCATACGTTGAATGTTAGACGGCCAGTTAGGGCCGATATCTTTCTTGAGCATGCGTGACGCTGTATCGTGCCTGGCATGTGACTAATTGGGATGCTGACCACTGGGGTATACGGTGTCTTTCCAAGGAGTTGTCTTGTAAAGACAAAGGAAGGAACTGTTAGCCATTAGGGTTTAAAAACCCATGACTCAATTGATCATAATATCTGAAATTATATATCGTGCTTCTGAAAACTGATTTGAACTCAGCTGCAGGCAGAGGTGAGTGGACAAAATGTGGTTTCGAGGCTCGACGTGCAGGGTGGATCCTTAGCCCAGTAAGCAAGTCCTTGAATGTATGTGCCAAACAGTAGATAATATGCTCGCGACCCACGTACAGGGAAAACATGTCGCTAAACGCCTTCTTCGCAAAGGGAATAATTAATTATATATCTTTGTAGTTTCTAGTATGTCTCCTAAAAACAAAGACGTAACCAACCTCGGGAGAAATATAGACATTACATATCCTCGATTGTTATTGTATTCAGCACGTGTATCCAATCATTCATCTACCATTTAGCCTAGTGCATGAGAATATTTACTTCGGCCTGCGCTCGGGTCTGATATGTTTAGATAAAGAGCCAAAA
Source organism: Myxine glutinosa (assembly GCF_964187855.1). NCBI lineage: Eukaryota > Metazoa > Chordata > Myxini > Myxiniformes > Myxinidae > Myxine > Myxine glutinosa. The sequence goes on along the minus strand of NC_136271.1, from coordinate 74,494,289 downwards.
AAGCTCAGCCCATCCAATGCTTACATCTGTTTGTCTAAGTTTGGCCTTCTGTAGGAAGGGACAATGGGAGGTGTTGTCGTTATGGCCCAGGTTTTGCTATGTCTTTAGCGCAGATTCTTGTCTGATATTTTGCTATAAATAAAATGCCTTTTTGATCATTTTTCAGCGAGTGTCTTGAGGAATTGCCCGCTGCGTGTTAGGCGGTGCATTCTTGAGCCTCGCTCCACACTGTGTGTTTGTAATCGATCCCATTAAACATTGTTGCTCTGATTCTTCTTCTTCTTCCTTCCCTTGAGGTCTTCGACCGACATATATATGTATATATATATATATATATATATATATATGTATATGTATATATATGTATATATATGTGTATATATATATATATATATATATATATATATATATATATATATATATATATATATATGTATATATATATGTATATATATATGTATATATATATACATATATATATATATATATATATATATATATATATATATATATATATATATATATATATACATTTCTATATATATATACAGTCACGTGAAAAAGTAAGTACACCCCATGTAAAGTTTTGACTTTTTCAACATATTTCAACATACAGCTATTTGATCTTCATTTCAACAATATTGATAGAAAAAGGTGATATAATATAACAAATATCATGAAACATTTACATTTTGTAGTCCATTGTATAATTGAAATGAACATAAATGAAAATTTTGCATGTGGAAAAAGTAAGTGTTTCATTGGATTCTATGATGCACCCCGACAATTATCACCACTTCAAATACCTAATATTAGAATCAGGTGCACTAGCTCAGGTGCAAATGATGAGAACATCGTTAGAGAGGATCTTGGAGGAACCTGTCTTATTTAAACCTGACATTTCGTTTGGGTTGCTCTTCGTTGTTGAAGTGTGCGGCGTCACCATGCCTAAATCAAAAAAGCTCTCTGAGGCCTTCAGAAAGAAGGTTATAGATGCCTACGAGTCTGGGAAGGGATTTAAAAAGATCTCCAAACAATTTGAAATCAATCATTCGACTGTCCGGAAGATCATCCACAAGTGGAGAAGATTCCAAACAACTGCCAACTTGTTCAGGCCAGGCCGCCCCAGCAAGTTCAGCCCGAGAGCAGACCGCAAGATGCTGAAATAAGTCTCTAAGAACCCCAGAATGTCATCACGGAACCTACAGGTAGCTCTTGCCACTGTTGATGTCAAAGTGCACGAGTCTACCATTAGAAAGAGGCTGCACAAATTTGATCGACATGGGAGGTGTGCCAGGAGGAAACCTTTGCTGTCCAGAAAGAACATCAGGGCAAGACTAAAGTTTGCCAATGAACACCGAGGCAAAGACCAGCACTTCTGGAACAATGTGCTCTGGACAGATGAGTCAAATGTAGAGCTATTTGGCCACAGTACCAGAAGACATGTTTGGCGAAAACCAAAGACAGCATTTGACCACAAGAACCTGATACCAACTGTAAAGCAGGGTGGTGGAAATATTATGGTTTGGGGCAGCTTTGTTGCATCAGGGCCTGGGCAGCTCACCATCATAGAATCCACTATGAATTCTTCATTGTACCAGAGGGTGCTTGAGGATAATGTGAGGCAATCTGTCGGAGAGTTGAAGCTCAACCGACGGTGGACCTTGCAACATGACAATGACCCTAAACATACCAGTAAATCCACCAAGGAATGGCTGAAAAGAAAGAAATGGAGGGTTCTGGAATGGCCAAGTCAAAGCCCGGGTCTAAATCCCATCGAGATGTTGTGGGGGGATTTGAAACGAGCTGTGCATGCAAGAAACCCCTCAAACATCGCACAACTGAAATAATTCTGCATGGAGGAGTGGGCAAAAATTTCTCCCAGTCGATGTCAGAGACTGGTAGACAGTTATAAGAAACGCCTACTTGAGGTTGTTTCTGCCAAAGGGGGCAATACCACCTATGAGAGCCAAGGGTGTACTTACTTTTTCCACGTGCAAAATTTGCATTTATGTTTATTTAAATTATACAATGGACTACAAAACGTAAATGCTTCATGATATTTGTTACATTATATCACCTTTATCTATCAATATTCCCTGTTCCCTGGTGTTGGGCTAGCGGCTAGGGTGCCAGCTTAGGATCCAAGGATCCTGGGTTTGAATCCCGGTCGATCGCTGAATTAACGCCAGGGGGGTTGACTCAGCCTGTCATCCTTCCGAGGTCGGCTAATTGAGTACCAGTTCACTGGTAATTCCCTGCTTGTCGTAAAAGGCGACAAACAGGGTTGGCGGCAGGAAGGGCATCCGGCCGTAAAACAATGCTTCAAAAAGGGGACCAAAAACAACAACCACGGTCCTCGAAAAGGCCAACCCCCGCTTTGCGGGGAAAAATGGCCTCTAAACGGTGGTTTTATCTATCAATATTGTTGAAATGAAGATCAAATAGCTGTATGTTGAAATATGTTGAAAAAATCAAAACTTTACATGGGATGTACTTACTTTTTCACGTGACTGTATATAGATACATATTGTTGTGGTTTTGAGAACCCACACTCTTGTAAATAAATATGACATTAAAGGGTTAAAGGTTGCACCTCATAGTTAGGCCACAAGCAACACGTAGGCCACCATAGGACTTCAGTTATTTCATTAGTATGTTTATAGGTAAGGCCGTGCTTCCAATAGTTGAATCTGCGTTGTGTCAATCAAATAAGAAGTAGGCCCATTCTGTTCATTTTGCAGCCTCCCTCTACAAGCGACGCCATTACGCGCCCTCCAGTCTGCCCTATGGCTCTCCCAATTTGTTACGCGCCTTTGTTAGCAGCAGCTGCCTTAGCGCTCGCTCAACGCCACCATAAGCCACGCGGTGAGGACCGGAAAAAGGGGGCGGATCACCAGGAAGAAGGTGTGGCCACGTCACCCAGCCGTCAAAGGCAGAGCCGGTAAGCCCTAACCAGCCAACCAGGGCTGAAGTGACATCACCGAAAGGCGTGGCTTTGGGGCTCGCGGAGTGATCGCTTGGTCGAGTTATATAAGCACAAACGCAAAGCCCTTTCACATGACTTGCCAGCGAGCACATTTACCAACAGGACTTACTTACCGGAGCGCGCATGAACTTACTGATCGGGAGAGCGCACCTTTGTAAAGATTTACCGCGTGAGAGAGCTCGCCTTGACTGACTTGCTGGGAGAACACGCGTTGCATTGACGGGACTGATGCAGTGGCGCTTATGAAAGAAGGACCTTATCAAAGGAGTACATTGGAGAGGGGGCGTTTGGCGCCTTTGTATAGTGCACATATTACGTACGCAGTGTACCAGCTTCCCCCCGTTATATAAATTGTCCGGTCGCGTTCAACTACACGCGGAGAGCTGCTGCCATTTTCCATCTGCTGCACGGTACGAGTCGGGGACCGGACGAGGTGGACGCCATCGCCGGACCCACTACCTGTTCCACCCTACCATCTACAATCCCCGTGTGAGTGTGTATGTTTGTCCTGGGTATTAAGAATAAGACTGTCTAAGGCTGCCCTGTGTAACTGCTTCTTCCTCTTCCTATCCTGTACATCCTTTCGTTTCCTCTTTTCTTTCTTCGTACATAATTAATAAACCAATCTTTGTTCTTCCTATTTTCTGGGTTTCCTCTTATTCGATCGCATCCGTCTTTTCTCTCATTGGGTAAACGTGGCACGATTGGAACCGCTATAATCGGGTCGAGTCATTTGTTAATAGCTCGGATCGCGGATTGCTATCCGCTCGGCATTTTCCATCCTATCCGTGGTTCGAGCGGGAGTTATTCCCTCGTTTCCGGCCGGCGTTAGTAATTAGGTAGTAGTGAACCCCGAGGCCTAACAAACCCTACCTAACGCCACGCCGGGAAGGACGTTATAACTTCCAGGACTCGGGTCGGCCAGATAAAAGGACAAGGGGATTAACCCCCCTTGATAAGGGGAGAGCCGACGTCCAAGATCCGCAACAATATATTGTTACGGACGCGGCTAGGATGTTAATTGGCCGAGTGGATGGCCGCCGCACCCGAACAGTTACCCCGACTAACCCGATTCCTGAACGTTGGCCAAAATCGCGCCACAGATATTCAATATGGAAACCTCTAAAGTGACCGAATGTGAAGAGGAAGAAGAAGACGTACAGAGGAAAAACAGGATTTATTATTTACACACACTAAAGCAAAAGGAGCAGTCAAGGTGATATACAGGTAAATGGAAAAAACAGGAGACACAGTGAAATCGTTAGCTTACCTATTAACAGTCTTAATTAACCCAGGGACAAGACACACAGAACAAACTCACGTACACGAATGGGGAAATTGCAGGTTGGTTTATGCTGGAGGGAGAAGGTCGAACCACAAGCTGGAAGGCTTGGCAGGGCGCACAGCAAGCCGGTCCTTGTCAGGCTGCGAGCGAGCAGGGCGACGTCGGCACACGTATCTCGTTGCACGCCTCTGGCTCTTCTGGTCCTCCCCCTCTTTCCAAATCGTCTGACGCGTCTTTCTCTCCGATCTCCTGCCTGCGCGATCGTCGCACGTATTTCTCTCTCCTTGCGCGTCTCTCTTTTGGGGCGTCTTCGTGCGGGTTATATATGCCACGCCCTTGAACCTTCGCGAACCTACTCGATGTTTCTCTCCACACCGTCTCCAAGTCCAACCCCTTGTTCTTGGTTGGTTGAGTGGGGCTGACTCACTCCTCCCCTCTATGACGAGGTGGGGACACGCCTTTCTTCTCCAAGGTTACCTCGTGCATAATGGAGTCAAATGCAGCAAAGTGGACGGCAGATGAAATGCAGCAAAGTGGCTAAACCTGGCACTTGGAAGATGCCATGGGGCGTCGGAGGGACCTGTCTTATTTAATTGATGCAACGTAATGAACTAGTGGGCCACAGAGCCTTATACTAACATGTATTAAGGACATAACTACGAGGGGAATTTAAGATTGGCTACGTGTATGCGATGGATTAACTACGGGCGACTTTTGATCTTTATACTATTGGAGGGTGATATTTACAAGATTTACAGCATACAAAAAGGGGAAAATTTACATCAGATTACCCACACAATTCCCATATCCCCAACAATATATATACATATATATCTATCTATAATTCCAGTAATCTCTGTATGTGTGTTTGTTTGTTTGTTTGTTTGTCTGTGACCGCTGTTTCTCGACAACCACGGGTCCGATATACTTTAAACTTGCCAGGTATATTGCTGGGGACCCGAGGATGTGCCTTTTCAAGGTTTCATATTAATCGGACAATTACTTACCGAGCTATGTCCAAAAAACGATTCAACCAATCAGAGAGCAGCGAGCTATCGCGTGTGCCGAACGTGGCGAACACACTCTGCCTCGGACGGCACATTTGAGAGCGTATTCATTTATTTCACGTTGGCAAACTATGTTGCCGCTATGTTGGCGTTAAACTATGTTTTAAAACTAATTAAAACCATTTCATGTAAATAGAGGGGGGGGGATTGTCACTGTACTCGCAAGCCGTTCGCCGTTCGCTTTGGCGTTGCGAATGGACCAAAACATTTCATGGACCAAACCATTTCATGTAAAGCGTTCGCCGTTCGCTTTGGCGTTGCGAATGGACCAAAACATTTCATGAACCAAACCATTTTATGTAAATAGAGGGGGGGGATATAATTTTAGATATATATATATAGTACGGGCATGCCCTAGTATATATAATACTAGCTTGGCTCGGCTCGCTACGCTCGCCTCACCGAGCGTCATTACTGAGGAACGGGCTTATTTTAGCTGAGAATAATGACTGTACCTGAGTTGCTGTGTTATCATGATTTACACCAATCATAATACAAACGATTATTTTGCACAAATGTAGTTGTTGTGTTTGTGATATTACATTTTTATAGGCAATTTAGGTTGAAGATTCAGGTTGAATGTTTTTTTTTTTCAAGAAAGAACCCCTCAGCACATACATAGGGGAGGGGTATGTGCAGACTGGAGGTTTGGGACGATTACACCTCACCACCACGTAATTCAAAACACCTCACCACCAAGTAATTTAAAACACCTCACCACCAAGTAATTTAAAATACCTCACCACCACGTAATTCAAAACACCTCACCACCAAGTAATTTAAAACACCTCACAGCCATAAAACACGTAATAAAAAACACCTCACAGCCATAAAACACGTAATAAAAACACCTCACCACCACAAAATTGAAAACACCTCACAGCCATAAAACACGTAATAAAAACACCTCACCACCACAAAACTGAAAACACCTCACAGCCATAAAACACGTAATAAAAACACCCCACAGCCATAAAACACGTAATAAAAACACCTCAGCCATAAAACACAAAATAAAAACACCTCACAGCCATAAAACACGTAATAAAAACACCTCACCACCACGAAATTAAAATCACCTCACAGCCATAAAACACGTAATAAAAACACCTCACCACCACCAAATTAAAAACACCTCACAGCCATAAAACACGTAATAAAAACACCTCACAGCCATAAAACACGTAATAAAAACACCTCACAGCCATAAAACACGTAATAAAAACGCATCACAGCCATAAAACACATAATAAAAACACCTCACAGCCATAAAACACGTAATAAAAACCCCTCACAGCCATAAAACACGTAATAAAAACACCTCACAGCCATAAAACACGAAATAAAAACACCTCACCACCGCGAAATTAAAAACACCTCACAGCCATAAAACACGTAATAAAAACACCTCACAGCCATAAAACACGTAATAAAAACACCTCACCACCACAAAATTAAAAACACCACACAGCCATAAAACACGTAATAAAAACACCTCACCACCACGAAATTAAAAACACCTCACAGCGATAAAACACGTAATAAAAACACCTCACCACCACAAAATTAAAAACACCTCACAGCCATAAAACACGTAATAAAAACACCTCACAGCCATAAAACACGTAATAAAAACACCTCACCACCACAAAATTAAAAACACGTCACAGCCATAAAATACGTAATAAAAACACCTCACAGCCATAAAACACGAAATAAAAACACCTCACAGCCATAAAACACGTAATAAAAACACCTCACAGCCATAAAACACAAAATAAAAACACCTCACAGCCATGAAACACGTAATAAAAACACCTCACAGCCATAAAACACGTAATAAAAACACCTCACAGCCATAAAACACGTAATAAAAACACCTCACAGCCATAAAACACAAAATAAAAACACCTCACAGCCATAAAACACGTAATAAAAACACCTCACAGCCATAAAACACGAAATTAAAACACCTCACAGCCATAAAACACGAAATAAAAACACCTCACAGCCATAAAACACGTAATAAAAACACCTCACAGCCATAAAACACGTAATAAAAACATCTCACCACCACGAAATTAAAAACACCTCACCACCACCAAATTAAAAACACCTCACAGCCATAAAACACGTAATAAAAACACCTCACAGCCATAAAACACATAATAAAAACACCTCACAGCCATAAAACACGTAATAAAAACACCTCACAGCCATAATACACGTAATAAAAACCCCTCACAGCCATAAAACACGTAATAAAAACCCCTCACAGCCATAAAACACGTAATAAAAACACCTCACAGCCATAAAACACCTAATAAAAACGCATCACAGCCATAAAACACATAATAAAAACACCTCACAGCCATAAAACACATAATAAAAACACCTCACAGCCATAAAACACGTAATAAAAACCCCTCACAGCCATAAAACACGTAATAAAAACCCCTCACAGCCATAAAACACGTAATAAAAACACCTCACAGCAATAAAACACGTAATAAAAACACCTCACAGCAATAAAACACGTAATAAAAACACCTCACAGCCATAAAACACGTAATAAAAACACCTCACAGCCATAAAACACGTAATAAAAACACCTCACAGCCATAAAACACGTAATAAAAACACCTCACAGCCATAAAACACGTAATAAAAACGCATCACAGCCATAAAACATGATAAAAACACCTCACAGCCATAAAACACGTAATAAAAACACCTCACAGCCATAAAACACGTAATAAAAACCCCTCACAGCCATAAAACACGTAATAAAAACACCTCACAGCCATAAAACACGTAATAAAAACACCTCACAGCCATAAAACACGTAATAAAAACACCTCACAGCCATAAAACACATAATAAAAACACCTCACAGCCATAAAACACGTAATAAAAACCCCTCACAGCCATAAAACACGTAATAAAAACACCTCACAGCCATAAAACACGTAATAAAAAACCCTCACAGCCATAAAACACGTAATAAAAACACCTCACAGCCATAAAACACGTAATAAAAACACCTCACCACCACCAAATTAAAAACACCTCACAGCCATAAAACACGTAAAAAAAACACCTCACAGCCATAAAACACGTAATAAAAACACCTCACAGCCATAAAACACATAATAAAAACACCTCACAGCCATAAAACACGTAATAAAAACACCTCACAGCCATAAAACACGTAATAAAAACACCTCACAGCCATAAAACACATAATAAAAACACCTCACAGCCATAAAACACGTAATAAAAACACCTCACAGCCATAAAACACGTAATAAAAACACCTCACAGCCATAAAACACGTAATAAAAACACCTCACAGCCATAAAACACGAAATAAAAACACCTCACCACCGCGAAATTAAAAACACCTCACAGCCATAAAACACGAAATAAAAACACCTCGCAGCCATAAAACACGTAATAAAAACACCTCACCACCACAAAATTAAAAACACCTCACAGCCATAAAACACGTAATAAAAACACCTCACCACCACGAAATTAAAAACACCTCACAGCCATAAAACACGTAATAAAAACACCTCACCACCATGCAATTAAAAACACCTCACAGCCATAAAACACGAAATAAAAACACCTCACCACCACGAAATTAAAAACACCTCACAGCCATAAAACACAAAATAAAAACACCTCACAGCCATAAAACACGTAATAAAAACACCTCACAGCCATAAAACACGAAATTAAAACACCTCAGCCATAAAACACGAAATAAAAACACCTCACAGCCATAAAACACGTAATAAAAACACCTCACCACCACCAAATTAAAAACACCTCACAGCCATAAAACACGTAATAAAAACACCTCACAGCCATAAAACACGTAATAAAAACGCATTACAGCCATAAAACACGTAATAAAAACACCTCACAGCCATAAAACACGTAATAAAAACACCTCACAGCCATAAAACACGTAATAAAAACACCTCACAGCCATAAAACACGTAATAAAAACACCTCACAGCCATAAAACACGTAATAAAAACACCTCACAGCCATAAAACACGTAATAAAAACACCTCACCACCACAAAATTGAAAACACCTCACAGCCATAAAACACGTAATAAAAACACCCCACAGCCATAAAACACGTAATAAAAACACCTCACCACCACAAAACTGAAAACACCTCACAGCCATAAAACACGTAATAAAAACACCCCACAGCCATAAAACACGTAATAAAAACACCTCAGCCATAAAACACAAAATAAAAACACCTCACAGCCATAAAACACGTAATAAAAACACCTCACCACCACGAAATTAAAATCACCTCACAGCCATAAAACACGTAATAAAAACACCTCACCACCACCAAATTAAAAACACCTCACAGCCATAAAACACGTAATAAAAACACCTCACAGCCATAAAACACGTAATAAAAACACCTCACAGCCATAAAACACGTAATAAAAACGCATCACAGCCATAAAACACATAATAAAAACACCTCACAGCCATAAAACACGTAATAAAAACCCCTCACAGCCATAAAACACGTAATAAAAACACCTCACAGCCATAAAACACGAAATAAAAACACCTCACCACCGCAAAATTAAAAACACCTCACAGCCATAAAACACGTAATAAAAACACCTCACAGCCATAAAACACGTAATAAAAACACCTCACCACCACAAAATTAAAAACACCTCACAGCCATAAAACACGTAATAAAAACACCTCACCACCACAAAATTAAAAACACCTCACAGCCATAAAACACGTAATAAAAACACCTCACCACCACAAAATTAAAAACACCTCACAGCCATAAAACACGTAATAAAAACACCTCACAGCCATAAAACACGTAATAAAAACACCTCACAGCCATAAAACACGTAATAAAAACGCATCACAGCCATAAAACACATAATAAAAACACCTCACAGCCATAAAACACGTAATAAAAACCCCTCACAGCCATAAAACACGTAATAAAAACACCTCACAGCCATAAAACACGAAATAAAAACACCTCACCACCGCAAAATTAAAAACACCTCACAGCCATAAAACACGTAATAAAAACACCTCACAGCCATAAAACACGTAATAAAAACACCTCACCACCACAAAATTAAAAACACCTCACAGCCATAAAACACGTAATAAAAACACCTCACCACCACGAAATTAAAAACACCTCACAGCCATAAAACACGTAATAAAAACACCTCACCACCACAAAATTAAAAACACCTCACAGCCATAAAACACGTAATAAAAACACCTCACAGCCATAAAACACGTAATAAAAACACCTCACCACCACAAAATTAAAAACACCTCACAGCCATAAAATACGTAATAAAAACACCTCACAGCCATAAAACACGAAATAAAAACACCTCACAGCCAGAAAACACGTAATAAAAACACCTCACAGCCATAAAACACAAAATAAAAACACCTCACAGCCATAAAACACGTAATAAAAACACCTCACAGCCATAAAACACGTAATAAAAACACCTCACAGCCATAAAACACGTAATAAAAACACCTCACAGCCATAAAACACAAAATAAAAACACCTCACAGCCATAAAACACGTAATAAAAACACCTCACAGCCATAAAACACGAAATTAAAACACCTCACAGCCATAAAACACGAAATAAAAACACCTCACAGCCATAAAACACGTAATAAAAACACCTCACCACCACAAAATTAAAAACACCTCACCACCACCAAATTAAAAACACCTCACAGCCATAAAACACGTAATAAAAACGCATCACAGCCATAAAACATGATAAAAACACCTCACAGCCATAAAACACGTAATAAAAACACCTCACAGCCATAAAACACGTAATAAAAACACCTCACAGCCATAAAACACGTAATAAAAACACCTCACAGCCATTAAAACACGTAATAAAAACACCTCACAGCCATAAAACACCTAATAAAAACGCATCACAGCCATAAAACACATAATAAAAACACCTCACAGCCATAAAACACGTAATAAAAACCCCTCACAGCCATAAAACACGTAATAAAAACACCTCACAGCCATAAAACACGTAATAAAAACCCCTCACAGCCATAAAACACGTAATAAAAACACCTCACAGCCATAAAACACGTAATAAAAACCCCTCACAGCCATAAAACACGTAATAAAAACACCTCACAGCCATAAAACACGTAATAAAAACACCTCACAGCCATAAAACACGTAATAAAAACACCTCACAGCCATAAAACACGTAATAAAAACACCTCACAGCCATAAAACACGTAATAAAAATGCATCACAGCCATAAAACACGTAATAAAAACACCTCACAGCCATAAAACACATAATAAAAACACCTCACAGCCATAAAACACGTAATAAAAACACCTCACAGCCATAAAACACGTAATAAAAACCCCTCACAGCCATAAAACACGTAATAAAAACACCTCACAGCCATAAAACACGTAATAAAAACACCTCACAGCAATAAAACACGTAATAAAAACACCTCACAGCCATAAAACACGTAATAAAAACACCTCACAGCCATAAAACACGTAATAAAAACACCTCACAGCCATAAAACACGTAATAAAAACACCTCACAGCCATAAAACACGTAATAAAAACGCATCACAGCCATAAAACATGATAAAAACACCTCACAGCCATAAAACACGTAATAAAAACACCTCACAGCCATAAAACACGTAATAAAAACCCCTCACAGCCATAAAACACGTAATAAAAACACCTCACAGCCATAAAACACGTAATAAAAACACCTCACAGCCATAAAACACGTAATAAAAACCCCTCACAGCCATAAAACACATAATAAAAACACCTCACAGCCATAAAACACGTAATAAAAACCCCTCACAGCCATAAAACACGTAATAAAAACACCTCGCAGCCATAAAACACGTAATAAAAACCCCTCACAGCCATAAAACACGTAATAAAAACACCTCACAGCCATAAAACACGTAATAAAAACACCTCACCACCACCAAATTAAAAACACCTCACAGCCATAAAACACGTAAAAAAAACACCTCACAGCCATAAAACACGTAATAAAAACACCTCACAGCCATAAAACACATAATAAAAACACCTCACAGCCATAAAACACGTAATAAAAACACCTCACAGCCATAAAACACGTAATAAAAACACCTCACAGCCATAAAACACATAATAAAAACACCTCACAGCCATAAAACACGTAATAAAAACACCTCACAGCCATAAAACACGTAATAAAAACACCTCACAGCCATAAAACACGTAATAAAAACACCTCACAGCCATAAAACACGAAATAAAAACACCTCACCACCGCGAAATTAAAAACACCTCACAGCCATAAAACACGTAATAAAAACACCTCACAGCCATAAAACACGTAATAAAAACACCTCACCACCACAAAATTAAAAACACCTCACAGCCATAAAACACGTAATAAAAACACCTCACCACCACGAAATTAATAACACCTCACAGCCATAAAACACGAAATAAAAACACCTCACCACCACGCAATTAAAAACACCTCACAGCCATAAAACACGAAATAAAAACACCTCACCACCACGAAATTAAAAACGCCTCACAGCCATAAAACACAAAATAAAAACACCTCACAGCCATAAAACACGAAATTAAAACACCTCAGCCATAAAACACGAAATAAAAACACCTCACAGCCATAAAACACGTAATAAAAACACCTCACAGCCATAAAACACGAAATTAAAACACCTCAGCCATAAAACACGAAATAAAAACACCTCACAGCCATAAAACACGTAATAAAAACATCTCACCACCACGAAATTAAAAACACCTCACCACCACCAAATTAAAAACACCTCACAGCCATAAAACACGTAATAAAAACACCTCACAGCCATAAAACACGTAATAAAAACACCTCACAGCCATAAAACACGTAATAAAAACGCATTACAGCCATAAAACACGTAATAAAAACACCTCACAGCCATAAAACACGTAATAAAAACACCTCACAGCCATAAAACACGTAATAAAAACACCTCACAGCCATAAAACACGTAATAAAAACACCTCACAGCCATAAAACACGTAATAAAAACACCTCACAGCCATAAAACATGTAATAAAAACACCTCACAGCCATAAAACACGTAATAAAAACACCTCACAGCCATAAAACACGTAATAAAAACACCTCACAGCCATAAAACACGTAATAAAAACGCATCACAGCCATAAAACACATAATAAAAACACCTCACAGCCATAAAACACGTAATAAAAACACCTCACAGCCATAAAACACGTAATAAAAACCCCTCACAGCCATAAAACACGTAATAAAAACCCCTCACAGCCATAAAACACGTAATAAAAACACCTCACAGCCATAAAACACGTAATAAAAACACCTCACAGCCATAAAACACAAAATAAAAACACCTCACAGCCATAAAACACAAAATAAAAACACCTCACAGCCATAAAACACATAATAAAAACGCATCACAGCCATAAAACACGTAATAAAAACACCTCACAGCCATAAAACACGTAATAAAAACACCTCACAGCCATAAAACATGTAATAAAAACACCTCACAGCCATAAAACACGTAATAAAAACACCTCACAGCCATAAAACACGTAATAAAAACACCTCACAGCCATTAAAACACGTAATAAAAACACCTCACAGCCATAAAACACCTAATAAAAACGCATCACAGCCATAAAACACATAATAAAAACACCTCACAGCCATAAAACACGTAATAAAAACCCCTCACAGCCATAAAACACGTAATAAAAACACCTCACAGCCATAAAACACGTAATAAAAACCCCTCACAGCCATAAAACACGTAATAAAAACACCTCACAGCCATAAAACACGTAATAAAAACCCCTCACAGCCATAAAACACGTAATAAAAACACCTCACAGCCATAAAACACGTAATAAAAACACCTCACAACCATAAAACACGTAATAAAAACACCTCACAGCCATAAAACACGTAATAAAAACGCATCACAGCCATAAAACACGTAATAAAAACACCTCACAGCCATAAAACACGTAATAAAAACACCTCACAGCCATAAAACACGTAATAAAAACACCTCACAGCCATAAAACACGAAATTAAAACACCTCACAGCCATAAAACACGTAATAAAAACACACCACCACGTCATTTAAAAACACCTCACCACCAAGTAATTCAAAACACCTCACCACCAAGTAATTCAAAACACCTCACCACCAAGTAATTCAAAACACCTCATCACCACATAATTAAAAACACCTCACCACCAAGTAATTCAAAACACCTCACCACCACATCATTCAAAACACCTCACCACCACATAATTCAAAATACCTCACCACCATGTAATTCAAAACCACCACAACGTTATTAAAAACACTTCACAGCCACGGAAACAAAAGTTTGAGGGAGTCGTTAAGTGAGAACACAGACACTGCCCAGATGTGTAGATATCTATCTATAATTCCAGTAATCTCTGTGTGTATGTCTGTGTGTATGTCTGTGTGTCTGTGTGTCTGTGACCGCTGTTTCTCGACAACCACGGGTCCGATATACTTTAAACTTGCCAGGTATATTGCTGGGGACCTGAGGATGTGCCTTTTCAAGGTTTCATATTAATCGGAGAAGTAGTTACCGAGCTATGTCCAAAAAACGATTCAACCAATCAGAGAGCAGCGAGCTATCACGTGTGCCGAACGTGGCGAACAGACTCTGCCTCGGACGGCACATTTGAGAGCGTATTCATTTATTTCACGATGGCAAACTATGTTGCCGCTATGTTGGCGTTAAACTATGTTTTAAAACTAATTAAAACTAATTTGCGATTCTTTCGCTTTCCTGCGCGTTTGTGCACGCTATGGCGATTTCTTTACCAAACTCCGCAAGCCGTTCGCTTTGGACCAAACCATTTCATGTAAATAGAGGGGGGGATTGTCACCGTACTCGCAAGCCGTTCGCTTTGGACCAAACCATTTCATGTAAATAGAGGGGGGGGATTGTCACCGTACTCGCAAGCCGTTCGCTTTGGACCAAACCATTTCATGTAAATAGAGGGGGGGGGATTGTCACCGTACTCGCAAGCCGTTCGCTTTGGCTTTGCGAATGGACCAAACCATTTCATGTAAATAGAGGGGGGGGATATAATTTTAGATATATATATAGTACGGGCACGCCCTAGTATAGATAAATGACTGTACCCGAGTTGCCATTTTGTCATGGTTTAAACCAATCATAATTCAAACAATTATTTTGCACAAATGTATTTGTAATATACGTGATATCACATTTTATAAACCTTTGAAGTTGAAAACTTAAGTTGAAAAAAAAAAATTTCCCCCCCAAAAAAAAAAAAGAATTGGTGATTTTTTCCAAACAATACCCTTAGGACATACCGACGGGAGAGATATGTGCATACCAGAAGTTTGGTACGATTTCACAAAAGTTTAAGAAAGCAGTTCAGTGACAAGACAACACAAGACAGACACATATATATATATATATATATATATATATATATATATATATATATATATATATATATATATATATATATATATATATATATATATATATATATATATATATATATATATATATATATATATATATATATATATATATATATACATATATACATATATACATATATACATATATACATATATACATATATACATATACATATACATATACATATATATATATATATATATATATATATATATATATATATATATATATATATATATATATATATATATATATTGTTGCGAATATGGAATTTGGCCTCCATATCTGCTTGTAAATATTCCCCTATTTCCCCAATACTCCCCAACTATCCCCAATCCCCCATTCCCTAGTCCCATTGTCTGTAAACAACACTCTGTAGAACCGACCTTCCCCTTTTTCCCCCATTAAATGTCGTGCCCAGGTCCACCGCATCTCACGTAGACAACTTTCGGACATCTTGCTAGTTATTCTTAGTCTATGTCAGTTAAGGACTCGTTTCCATTAATTATGACTCTTCGTTGCACCAGAATGTGATTATATGGCACCAGTAGTGAGTTTAGGACCTTCCCATACCTCCTTCCATCTTCTTCCCCAAACAACAACAACAACAACAACTACAGCTACAACAACAACTACAACCACGGCGCGCGGGGGGAGTGTGCGTCCTCCCACCAGCTCGGTTAGCCGCCATGACCATGCGCTCCACGGGGTTACCACGAAGGGGCTGGCTGTCAGCTCCTCGTCAAGGGCGGAGCCTGGTAAACCCCCCGCACGCACCCAATGAGAAGCAACGTGCCGATTCCACGAGGCGGAGCTAACGAGCCGAGGGCGTGTCACTCCCCGCCGGATATACGGAGCGACTTGCCGGACGTGACGTCAGATGCGCCCCCAGCTTGAAGAAGAGCAAGTCACTACCTCCGAGCGCTGCGACCTCCCCGCATCTTTGGACCGGACCGAACCGGGTCGATTCTGCCTTGAGCCAAGAGTGCACCTTGAGCCATCGACTGCCTGCCTTTCCTTGCCATCAATCCCCGTGTGAGTCAGCCCTTTTGTCCCGTTTATCTGTCGTCTGTTGGGGTTAATATAAGAGTGTGTCTAAGTGCTCGTCTTTCTATGCTGTCCCTCTTGTAGTTGTAATCTAACCTTCCGCCTTAATATAATCTCCTCCGGAGGTCTTGAGAACCGTATCCCTGGTGTCGTGTCATTTGAATCCCAGCCGTGTGTCTTTTCCTTCATTGATCTAGCGTAGCGCGATTAGTCAACGTTCGGGTATAATCGGGTAACTTGTGCAGACGTGGTCATACCAAACCGCTCGGTAAATAACATCTAAGCCGCGTCTGTAACAATTGGTGTCAGGAGTGGGATACGAACCCACGCCTCCAGGGGAGACTGCGAAGGGGCTGGCTGTCAGCTCCTCGTCAAGGGCGGAGCCTGGTAAACCCCCCGCACGCACCCAATGAGAAGCAACGTGCCGATTCCACGAGGCGGAGCTAACGAGCCGAGGGCGTGTCACTCCCCACCGGATATACGGAGCGACTTGCCGGACGTGACGTCAGATGCGCCCCCAGCTTGAAGAAGAGCAAGTCACTACCTCCGAGCGCTGCGACCTCCCCGCATCTTTGGACCGGACCGAACCGGGTCGATTCTGCCTTGAGCCAAGAGTGCACCTTGAGCCATCGACTGCCTGCCTTTCCTTGCCATCAATCCCCGTGTGAGTCAGCCCTTTTGTCCCGTTTATCTGTCGTCTGTTGGGGTTAATATAAGAGTGTGTCTAAGTGCTCGTCTTTCTATGCTGTCCCTCTTGTAGTTGTAATCTAACCTTCCGCCTTAATATAATCTCCTCCGGAGGTCTTGAGAACCGTATCCCTGGTGTCGTGTCATTTGAATCCCAGCCGTGTGTCTTTTCCTTCATTGATCTAGCGTAGCGCGACTAGTCAACGTTCGAGCATAATCGGGTAAACTGTGCAGACGTGGTCATACCAAACCGCTCGGTAAACTAACATCCACCACCGCGTCTGTAACAATATATATATATATATATATATATATATATATATATATATATATATATATATACATAATTACATATACATACATACATACATACATACATACATACATATTCATATTCATTTTACTGAAATATTTGAGTCAAGCATGGATACACAATTTTGTATTAAAGCCGTTTTAAATCTGAAATGCTTTCACTGTCCTGCTGAAGGATCCTTCCACCAGGTTGTCCCATTCTATCCTACAGAGCATTAAGTCATAACCCCAGCAATGTCCAACCAATAATATCAATGCAGCGAAAGTGGGGGTGGGGGTGGGGAGGGAGAACAAAGCATTTAAAATGTCCAGGAACATCAAGCTGCAGAGGAATTCGTTGAAGTCCAAGATTCAGTGCAATGCTAACCAAGAACCCCAAATATGGGAGTCACACAGATCAGCAGAATTATAATCCGTGCACAACGCTTACACTTAAACTTGAAAATCTGAATAGTTCAATGCAAGGAAGGAGACTTGACAAAACCAACATTGCGTAACATACCTTTCATTATACAAAAGCAAAGTTCGCAGCCCGCAAATTGTGAAATTTGCAGCACTGAAAAACCAACAATTTAAATTTGAAAGCTGAAGCAGTAAACCTCTTAAAGTAGCTCAATGCCACCAAAGAAGGTCTGCAAAACATCAATCATTCACCTAGAGTCCAACACAAAGTCTTGAAAACTGCCGTGATAAGCGCCACATTTTTTGAATGTCCTCAGCTTGTGCAAAAAAGGTTGTGAGGGGTGAGAACTCAAGTGCAGGCAATAAACATTGCAGAAAGCATTTCTGAAGGGTTCGGTGGAATCGTAGGGAAGGGCACACATCTCGTATGAAATCAGAGATGAGTCGGGTGACTCCAAATCTCAGCCAGATGCAGGGTTTGGCTCACGGTTCTGGGTTTTAACATAAAACTACAAAAGCAGGAATAAAAAACCCGAACCCTGAAACTTGTTGCCCATTTCCATCAGCCCTTATACTTGCAGAAGTTTAATAAGAAAGCAGGGGATTGTAAAAGCAACTAAAAAGCTGAAAACATGGCGATGGCGTTTTTGTAAAGGTAGTGAGATGTGGAAAGCAATACTTTATGAAAACTTCAGTGTTCACAAATTTAAAATGACAATAGTTGAAACTACTTGCACAGTACATCTAACAAGTAATTGGAAACCATTAGTTCAACATGCTGGGGACATTATCAATGTCACGTTCACACATGCAAGAAGGACAACACACAAAAGCACAAGATTGTGATGCACATTACTTCGCCAAAGCTTTTCTACAATCCCCACGGGCATGTCGCAGGCCTTCGCGCTCTCTGCCCCAATTAAAACCAAATGGTACGCCATAAGCCCTGGCAAAGATGCGGGTTTGGCCCTAAGAGCTCCGGGGGCTACGCTGGGGTGGGCCCATACCTGGGTGGCCAAAAGCGTGGAACAACGGGGTGGCCGCCGCCTTCAGGCCCCCCGGAGTGCCAGGTCGGGCCCAGCTGCGAGTGACAGCCTCAAGAAGGCTCATCTCAGCTCTTGTCAAACGCACACACAAACTGGGCAGCTCTGCTGTAAGTTCAGACAGTGGAAGAAGGATCCGCCGAGTCCTGTATAACAGAATCATCCATCGGATTCCCAAATAAGCAATCATAAGAACATCATCCATAACACTGCTATTATTAGTGACACCATAAACATTCACAATGGCATCCCACCATAATTTACCATGTGGCAGCACTGAAAATTACCTCATAACCTTAGCCAGAAAACGATATCAGTTTGTTGAAGAGCGTTTTTAACCGTTTTCACAAAAAGGTACAACACCCCCAACACTGCCCCCACCCCTCCTCACTCCTCCAAACATGCCTTTTCTTAATGATCACAACATTATTTCTGATGGCATCACTGCACATAAAGACTCTCTAAATGTCACGCTCAAGACAATTCAATGTCTCCTTAGAGATATTGATTACTTGCGAGCAGGAGCTTTGAGATTGGGAGATTTTCCTTTACCTACTTTTATTATTATTGTGCCAAGATCAAATCAAATCTTCTGGAAAATAATT
The DNA here is from genome assembly GCF_964187855.1 of Myxine glutinosa. Taxonomy (NCBI): domain Eukaryota; kingdom Metazoa; phylum Chordata; class Myxini; order Myxiniformes; family Myxinidae; genus Myxine; species Myxine glutinosa. The sequence continues at coordinate 74,474,207 of NC_136271.1, read as the reverse complement.
TGCCTACGGATGTGCGCAAACACATCCACACACACCCAACCACAATGACACAAAATGAATTAAAGTTGGTGGGATCTACATCAATGTCTTGATTTTTAAGATTCCTTTTTTGGCCTTAAAGGTCTGTCAACATGTATATCAATACCTTTCAGGTCAACAGAAAATGAATTACATTCTGAAAAATGAAAAGTGCTAAAAAAAAAAAGTCAACCTGATGCATCTATTATATTGAACCATTTGTGAGCAAGGAGCCATTGCTATTGGGGGTGGGGGGATCTCTTTTTCCTATACGTGAACAGACTTCAAAAATGTCTGGATCAAAACAAACCAAAGAGGAACGAACGTTCCCAAGTAAATTTGATATTAGCTCGACAGTGACGTCATCCTTTTATAAACTAGCAACAGGATTTCAATTGCCATGGGTATCAATTTGTTGCCAAGAGGACTTACATGGAACTTGTGTTCGGCAAATGCTGTTTTATTTAATATCCTCAGCTCTGCTGGAGAACTTGCTAATACTATGGCATGCAGCAAGAAATTATATTGCTTCATAACACATAATAATACAGAATTCATATTTCCTAGCTCAAACAATATTAACGCAGCTGCATCTCCTGGACAAGTTACCGGTACTTGCAATTACATACTTGGTGGAAATGACGTAACCCAAATGAAGATATTGTTGCGGATTCGGGGTCGGCACTCCCGTTACCAAGGGGGCGGGGGGAGGGGGGGGTTAATCCCCTTGTCTTTTAAGCTGGCCGTCCCCCGATCCTGGAAACTATAACGCTCCTCTGCAGTCGAGATTGGCCAGGGTGATTGGTCAGGAACCATAACAATATTATGAGAAGAAGAAAAAAACCACAAAGAAGCAAATGCATTGTTTGAATAACATAGCAACGTCAATGAAGAAGATTCCTAAAAAATGTCAGAGGTTGGAGGGTGTAGGGGGTTGGAGAGGGGGGCGCCTCTTCGGTGATCAGCAGTTGTACAACATGGTTTTCGTATTCATTTGTCCAACTGTCCAATTCACTTCCTGAACAAAAGCTTCAGCATCATTCTTGAACATTTCCCCCGTGTCTTCCCAACGTTAAGAGGCTCTTGTCACATTAACCCTTGAATGGGCATTTCCAAGCATACAACCTAACATTTTATATATATGCGAGATTCACACAACCCAACTACCAATTCGGTGATTGCAAACCACCAATTCTACATACTCAAATAGCTTCTGTAACCACCAAATGACAGTTTTAACCACCAATTAAAAATCATCAAATGGTTTCTCTTACCACAAATTGATGACCAATCAATAAGCAGGAATTCCAAAAAGAAACAGTTTCACAAACCCCAAATAATTATATGGCCTACAGAACAACAAACTTTTTTTAACGCGATTCGTTTAACGACCAGGTTTACATTTTTACGTGACTAGTTTAAAGATCAGGTTTAAATTGTTAGGTGGCCATTTTAACAACTCCTCACACAACTCCTCAAATCCTCACACGCCTTCTCTCAGCACATGGCTTATATCATAAACAAGTTAAAATTTTCAGATGTCTTGAAAACTTCAAAGTCCACATCATCAGGTGTGCTATTTTAACCATTAGTTCTAAATCATTGGATTGCCACTTTAACCAAAAAAGCTAACTGATCACATGGCAACTCTACCCACAAAGCTCAAATGATCAAATTGTTTCTCCAACTAAACTCCTCGATTAACTTTTCTATCATTAACTTCTTAAAAGAAGAACCTTTCCATTCCTTATTGAACCACCTGAAAAGGTAATCTCAACGAGCACTGTAATCTGTACAAGGCCGTTCCACCACACAGCATTACACTTCACTAAGCCCAGTAAAGTCCCAAACAAGGCAGCTCATACGCAGATCCAAATGGTTCTTGTTATGGGATATCCAGTGATAGACCAAAGCATTCTTTACGCTTTCTTGCTGAATAAAAACACGAATGGCTCTGACATCCGGGGTAGCTGGGCAGAGACTCAAAGCAGGCTGAGCAGCACAAAGCATGTGGCTCACAGCCACGGCATTGCATCTTATCAGCTTGTCCTCATTAAAACCCTATTGCGGCCATTTGAGCAATTCCAAAGAAATTGTTTTATAGGACCAATCCACCAGGCTTCCCCATGAGTATTTTTTTTTTCCTTTTTCACACAAACACACACACACACACACACACACACACACACACACACACGAAATGGCCAAACGTATGTGGACACCCACACGTGTGTGAAAGCGAGGGTTCTATCCCCGGTTTCTTCGGTCACGTGTCTTGAAGGTATTTGGGATATTTGACCAGCAAACTCTTCGGCACGTGGCTGGGAGATTGGCGATCGGAATTGCTTAGCAATCTGTCAACCACAAGTCTAGTCGCTCGCGGTTGGCGGCCTCAGTGGAACCGAAGTTCGTGGGGGAACGGGGCATAAACCCCCCTTTGTACGTCGAAGAACCCAGCATCCACAACAAATTTGTTGTCAGGAGTTTGGGATATTTGGACCTGGAGTACGCTTCACGTACTGCGAAATTACGAGCGTGTGGAAATTTAGTTTAAAACAAATTAAAAATTAAAATTAAATTCGGATGATGGCTGGCCAAAACGAGCAGGTTTAGAAAATGTAGAGCATGAGGATGAATTCATGGCCCAGGACACAAACCAACAGATTGACCTTGGAGTTCATCACGGCACGCCAGGGAGTGAAGACAATGGCGGCGCTTCGCACACAGGGGCGGAGGCCGATCCCGCTGTGCAAGCGGGTTTTATAGACATGGAGTTATTCATGACTCAAATGAGAGCATGCTTTGAGGTGGGAATGAACAAAATGGGTGATCGAATGGACACCATGAGAGAAGAGTCAAGATGTGGAACGAACAAAATGGGTGATCGAATGGATAAAATGGTTGATGGAATGGATAAAATGAGTAATCGGATAGACACCATGAGGAAGGAATCAAGCGGCGATATGAAAAGGATGGGGGAGGAGTTTGGGCATAGAATGGGCGAGGAGTTCGCGGGGGCACGTGACGAGGTAAAGTGGTGTGAGATGCGTGTCCAGCAAGGGCTGAAGGAGAGTATGGCCAAACTGACTGGGGGAATGGAGTATTGACGCGGGAGGTAGAGAAACCGGCGAAGGTAGAGTTCAAGCAGGAAATAACGGAAGTGAAACAGAAGCTGGAGGAGGTGGAAGAAGGAATAATATAAATTAAAAAGACAGAAGGAGATGGGGAATGAATTATGGGGGGAATTGATGGAATGTGTGCAACAGTGGTGCTCGCAGCCTGATGAAATACCTGCTAATCAAATAGAAAGATTACAGGTTCTTGAAGAGGACCGGGAAAAGGTGAGTCCCGAGGTGAGTAGCGATATCGGAAATGTGTTTGATGCGATCGGGTGTTCGGCTAGCTTGCGAGAAAGGCCAGACCCGGGAGTTCGTGCAGGGCCGAGTGAGAGGGTCACGAATGCTACGGAGTGTGTGAAAGGAGTGTGCGCACCAGGGTGTGCGAGTACGGAGTGGGTGGCGAGATATGATGATGCGGCTCAGGCATCAACGCCGACCGGGGTAGTGCTTAGTAAGATGGGTAGAGTACGCGAGCCCCCAATGAGTGGTGCACCGTGGGGACCGGAGGGAATCGGTGTGGCGTCTGTCTCACAAGGACCGGCGTGCAGGATTCGTACCTCCGGCACCCGCACGATATTGTTGGTGCCGTACCACGGCAAGAACGATCGGCGGGGTTCGTGGGGAAATTCGGAGTTTCGGAGGCACGCACCTTACCAGATGAGGTGCTCTAACCATGGCCGGTTGGGTCATTGTGCGTGGGACTGCAGGGCGCCATGCAGGGATGGTCCCCGGCACCTGGGACCACCAACTCCACCCCCCTCGGATCGTCCATGCCGACCGGATAACACCCTATGCAGGCGAACAGGCACCCTAATGGATCGCTATGGCCTTAGAGGCCGAGGCGCGACCAATTACCCCCATAAATGGGGGCTCATAGTTTAGAGGACTGGGGGGAGTACTGTGCCCCCCACATGGGGGTATGGTGGTGTGACCATTCCCCACAATGGGGGGGGGCATGAGCACTAGTTTAGGGGGATAGCGTTGTTAGGCCCATGGAGGGGACAGCAATGGTTGCTCCATGGGGCCACCGAAGCACTAGCTGAGGGAGGGCTAGGATAATGTTTGGGATCTAGAGAGACCATAGGGACAGAGATTTAAGTAGTGACCATGAACAATAGTGGGGACGTAGAGAGTTTAGCTGGTTGTTAACAAAGGGTATGCGTAGTGTAAAGGGACGACGAGGGAAGCACGAGTTATAGGGGAAATCAGTTAGATAGATGATGCTGCGTGTAAGTGTAAATGGAATTGTGTTGTGGTGTGAAAATAAATGGTGTGGAATGCATGGTGCGAAGGATTGAATGGGGGGAGAGGAACCCATTCACGGAGGCCAGGCGGGGTAGTTTAAAGGTAGATAGAGGGTGCAGGTAAATTGCATGGATATTGACACCTGTGGTGCTGATTGCGGAAATAGTTTTTTTTGTGAGGTGCATGAGACAGTGAAATGGCTGGGCGTGTGCCTTAATTGGTATTAATAGTTATTGGGGCACTCCGTTACTGGTAGCTCGTCGGCCAGGTAAGGCCACAGGTAGGCTCAGGGAGCCAATTCGGTTAGCGTATGAGTGGGGCCCGAGGATCCAGAGGAAGGACCGGGTTGCCCAATGCCAAGGTGGGCATCAGGGGGTAAGCGCCAGGGAGGGCCTTCCCCAGATAGGGTAGTGTGAGGAGCAGGCAAGCTCGGGAGGCAGCTCCAGTGAACGGAGGGGTGCAGGTAGGTCGACCTGCTGGTAGAGCCACACGACCCAGCCCCGAAATTGTGCGAGGGCACAGGTAGAAAATTTGTGGGGTTAGACCCAAATTTGGAGGGCACCACAGTGTGGGCAATGGGAATTTGGGTTCTTCGAACCACATATGTTGTGGGAGATATGTTGAAGGCAGCAGGAAGTTGGGGTGTGAAGAGAATGACAGAGATCTGTAATCTGGTGGTGAAAGAAGGCCGCATTCCAGTGGATTGGGAACTGAGTACCCTCGTCCCTCTATACAAGGGGAAAGGTGACCCTCTGGAGTGTGGCTCGTACCGAGCGATAAAGTTATTGGAGCATGGAATGAAGGTATTGGAAAGGGTGTTGGAGAGGAGGATAAGGAAGAAAGTGAAGATCGACGAAATGCAGTTTGGATTCATGCCAGGAAGCGGAACGACAGACGCGCTTTTCATTGTGAGGCAGTTGCAGGAGAAGTACATGGAGAAGAGGAAGAAGTTGTTTCTTGGGTTTGTTGATCTGGAGAAAGCATTCGATAGGGTACCACGCAAAGTATTGACATGGGCATTGAGGAAGTTAGGAGTGGAGGAATGGTTGATCAGAGTAGTGATGGCAATGTACAAAAGAGCGCGCACAGCTGTAAGGACGAAGGACGGGAACAGTGGTGAGTTTGAGGTGAAGGTGGGAGTGCATCAGGGGTCGGTACTAAGTCCATTACTATTTGTAGCTGTGATGGAGGTGCTGGCTCAGAACGTAAAGGAGGGTTTACCGTGGGAGTTGTTGTATGCAGATGATCTGGTGTTGATTGCGGAAAGTATGGATGGACTGAAGGAAAAGATGACCACGTGGAAGGAATGTATGGAGACAAAAGGTCTGAAGGTGAATATCGGAAAGACGAAGGTGATGGCAAGTGGTAAAGCATGTGGTGAGGTGGAAAGAACTGGGAAGTGGCCCTGTGCTGTGTGTAGGAAGGGTGTCGGAGTGAACTCCATTCAATGTACAATGTGCGCTGAGTGGGTTCATCAAAAATGTAGTGGTCTGAGAGGGTCATTAACCAGTGTGGCAGCTACATTCAAATGTAAGGTGTGCACAGAGGGAGCTGCAGATGGAGGAAATGTTGAGTTGGATCTTGGAGATGGCGTGAAGCTGGAAGGTGTGAAAACATTTTGCTACCTCGGAGACATGCTGAATGGAGAAGGTGGATCAGACTCGGCAACGGTTGCTCGAGTGAGATGTGCATGGAAGAAGTTTCGGGAACTGGGTGGCGTGCTGATGATGAGGGGAGTGTCGTTGAAGCTGAAGGGAAAGGTGTATGCTGCATGTGTGAGAAGTGTTATGATTTATGGGAGCGAGACATGGGTAATAAACGTAGAGCAGCAAGGAAGGTTGGAAAGGGTGGAAATGCGAATGGTTCGGTGGATGTGTGGAGTATCGTTGAGAGAGAGGAAGACAAATGATGAATTGCGAAAGATGATGGGAATAGAGCCTGTGATTGATGCTGTGAAGAGGAACAGGTTGAGATGGTTTGGTCATGTGTTGAGGAAGGATGAAAGTGACTGGTTGAGAAGAGTGATGGAAATGAATGTAGAAGGAAGCAGAGGACGGGGAAGACCGAAAAAGACTTGGCTAAAGATGGTGGAAGAAGAAATGCGGGCAAGGGGGTTAACAAGGAGAGATGCAGAAAATAGGGCAAAATGGAGAAGATTGTCATGGGGACCGCAAGGCTAACCCCCGCTCTAGCAGGGAAAATGGCCTTTAAAATGCATGTTGTGTTGTTGTGTGAACCACATAGTTAAAAGAAGGCCGATTGGCAGGGTACGACCCCGGGGAGATTAAATGTGTAATGATGTTAGTGTAGTTAGGATTTTGTGAAGACCCCTTCACACCATCCACAACCATCCACAAAGGGATGGATTTCGCACAACGGGACTCAATGTTTGATTGGTAAGGTGCATCACGACGTGAGTACGAAACATCGTGTGTTCATTCCACCTTTCCTTCCTGGGAGAACCTGGGGGGAGTTGGGGACGAATTTGGAATAAAGAGGGGACGTGGGAGACAAGACGTAAATATGAATTGTAAATACAAGGAGGGCTAGGGTAGTGTAGTTAACGGTGGGGGTACGTACGGGTAGGGCCAGGCTCGAGTTCACTCTGCCGGCGTTCCTCTCACCCGCTTGTCATACCTGTGTTTTGCGTTGCCACCATGTCCTTTCCTTTTTTGCTCGTTGCGTCTTCTCTTCCTTCCCGATCCAGAACCATCAAGAAGACTCACCTTGCTGTCGCAGCATCCTGCTGCCAAACATCCATCCATCCATCACATTATGGACCACTGGCTCTGTGGCCACACCCATTTCCATTGTTTCACCTCTTGGCTACCCCATCATCTTGCTACATGGGACCACCTGTTGGGTGGCATTGGCACCACACATTTGGATCACCTGTTGAGTGGCACTGACACCACACATTTGGACCACTTGTCAAGTGGCCCTGCTCACGAAATAAAAAAAGTGATCCATATGTGCAATTATGAACATTTAGATGACCCTTTGCTTCAAATGGCCTGTATGCCGGTCTAGGGCAGCCGGTTTTTGTTAGCCCGCCTACCAATCCAAGAAGCCAGAAGATGACGCCAGCAACAAGTTCTCCAAGTTTTATTCCTCAAGTCCAGGTCCTGGGTCATAGTTTTTGGCAAAATAAATTGTGTTTAGTGCAAAATGTAAAAATGTTGCCCACCGGTTATGTGTTATCTATCTATAATTCCAGTAATCTCTGTGTGTCTGTGTGTCTGTGTGTTTGTGTGTTTGTCTGTGACCGCTGTTTCTCGACAACCACGGGTCCGATATACTTGAAACTTGCCAGGTATATTGCTGGGGACCCGAGGATGTGCCTTTTCAAGGTTTCATATTAATCGGACAAGTAGTTACCGAGCTATGGCGATTTCTTTACCAAACTCCGCAAGCCGTTCGCTTTGGACCAAACCATTTCATGTAAATAGAGGGGGGGGATTGTCACCGTACTCGCAAGCCGTTCGCTTTGGACCAAACCATTTCATGTAAATAGAGGGGGGGGATTGTCACCGTACTCGCAAGCCGTTCGCTTTGGCTTTGCGAATGGACCAAACCATTTCATGTAAATAGAGGGGGGGGATATAATTTTAGATATATATATAGTACGGGCATGCCCTAGTTTTCAAAATTCCGGCAATACGTGAACAGTATATGGTTGTGGGTGTGAATCTGTTAGGTAGTTTCTCAACGCATTAGGAGGGACATATTTAGTGTAAAAATGTACATTTAAGTGTTTAAAAAAATAAAAAATGTCACACACATTGGGATTAGAGTTTAAAATGTTAGGGGAATCACATCTCCGTGTCACACTAATAGTAATGTTAATTGAATGCCAGCTCACCCCAGCCGCTCCATGTGGACGACTCGGGTCGAGTCTCGGTGAGAGGAGGGGGTAGTTGCAGTTTTGCCATAAAGGCAAACCCTCTAGCGTTAATTGCACGACAACATGAAGCCTGCAGTAGTTAGTTATTTTGTTATTGAATGTAAAGATTAGCCCTTTCCCATTGTGTAGTAATAAAGACCAAATATGCGTCGAGATTAGGCATGATTTCAAACCTCCGTGTGATTTAAGGGAAGCCATTACTAATGTGCAGGAAGGCGTGGCCAAAAGCAGAGCCCTGAATGAAAGGGGGAAGGAGGACTGAAACCTTCCGAGGACGAGGAAGGATTGAAGGCCAGCACGTGACCAACCTCAGCCAATAGGAGGCTGTGGGACATTTGGGGAGTTTTGGGGGTCAGGTAAATACCCCCACCCATTGACCAAAAGGGCCTCTTGCTTTTTCGCTGCGCCCACGACACGACTTTCTTGCTTTTTGGCTGCACCCATGACAGGACCCTTTTGCCTTTGTCCTTCGACGACGCCTCTTGCTTTGAGATTTTGCTGCGCCACGACCTCCTGCTCTGGACTCTCTTGCTTTTGGCTCCACCAGACGACACTGCTTTCGCCTTTGTGCTCTTGCCCAGACCCTCTTGCCTTTGTCCTTCAACGACGCTTCTTGCTTGTTCAACCTGCGCTGAAGTTCGTCCATGCCGACTTCGAGGCGGCGGTTCTTCCTTTGGACGTGACCTCGTCCAGGCTGTACGTGAGGACCGAACTGCGGACACCAGACCACGTGGCCAATTGCGAGGCAATCCGAGCACGTACATCGGTACGACAATAACCAGAGTGTTATTCCCTGAGTGAGTGTGAGAGTGTGAAGGCGCCAGTGGGGTTTATTATTAGGTAAGGAATTGATAAGCTGCATCTTTATCTGTTTCTCTGTGCCTTCTAAATAAAAGGCTGTACATTTCGTTGTTACATTCCAACCTGTTCGGATACTTCTTTTCTCCATTGGCCTAGCATCATCCGAGACTGAATTTGGCGGTTTGAATCAGGTCCGTAAATCACATAAGGTAACGCCGCTTTCTACACCGTGCAAATCCGATTGGCACACAATTGAATAAGGTGTGTGAAAGCGAGGGTTCGATCCCCGGTTTCTCCGGTCAAGTGTCTTGAAGGTATTTGGGATATTTGTACCAGCAAAACTCTTCGGCGAGTGGCTGGGAGGTTGTCAATCGGAATTGCTTAGCAATCCGTCAATCACGAGTCTAGTCGCTCACGGTCGGCGGCCTCAGTGGAACCTGAGTTCGTGGGGAAATGGGGTATAAGCCCCCCCCTGAGTACGTCGACGAACCCGGCATCCGCAACAATATATATACAGTCACGTGAAAAAGTAAGTACACCCCATGTAAAGTTTTGACTTTTTCAACATATTTCAACATACAGCTATTTGATCTTCATTTCAACAATATTGATAGATAAAGGTGATTTAATATAACAAATATCATGAAACATTTACATTTTGTAGTCCATTTTGTAATCCCGGTGTGTACCCCGGTTTAGAATAGGTACACCGTATCCCTGCGCATCATAAGAGGCGACTAAGGGTTGGCGTGAGGAAGGGCATCCGGCCATAAAAACATTGCCTCAAACAGGGAACCATGATTGTCATGGGGCCCGCAAGGCTAACCCCCGCTCTAGCGGGGAAAATGGCCTTAAAAACGATCATTCATTCATTCATTCAGTCCATTGTATAATTTAAATAAACATAAATGCAAATTTCGCATGTGGAAAAAGTAAGTACACCCTTGGCTCTAATAGGTGGTATTGCCCCCTTTGGCAGAAACAACCTCAAGTAGGCGTTTCTTATAACTGTCTACCAGTCTCTGACATCGACTGGGAGAAATTTTTGCCCACTCCTCCATGCAGAATTCTTTCAGCTGTGCGATGTTTGAGGGGTTTCTTGCATGCACAGCTCGTTTCAAATCCCCCCACAACATCTTGATGGGATTTAGATCCGGGCTTTGACTTGGCCATTCCAGAACCCTCCAATTCTTTCTTTTCAGCCATTCCTTGGTGGATTTACTGGTACTAGGGCATGCCCGTACTATATATATATATCTAAAATTATATCCCCCCCCTCTATTTACATGAAATGGTTTGGTCCAAAGCGAACGGCTTGCGAGTACGGTGACAATCCCCTCCCTCTATTTACATGAAATGGTTTGGTCCAAAGCGAACGGCTTGCGAGTACGGTGACAATCCCCCCCCTCTATTTACATGAAATGGTTTGGTCCAAAGCGAACGGCTTGCGAGTACGGTGACAATCCCCCCCCTCTATTTACATGAAATGGTTTGGTCCAAAGCGAACGGCTTGCGGAGTTTGGTAAAGAAATCGCCATAGCTCGGTAACTACTTGTCCGATTAATATGAAACCTTGAAAAGGCACATCCTCAGGTCCCCAGCAATATACCTGGCAAGTTTCAAGTATATCGGACCCGTGGTTGTCGAGAAACAGCGGTCACAGACAAACACACAGACATACACACACACACACAGAGATTACTGGAATTATAGATAGATGTTTAGGGTCATTGTCATGTTGCAAGGTCCACCTTCGGTTGAGCTTCAACTTTCCGACAGAAGGCCTCACATTAACCTCAAGCATCCTCTGGTACAGTGAAGAATTCATAGTGGATTATATGATGGTGAGCTGCCCAGGCCCTGATGCAGCAAAGCTGCCCCAAACCATAATATTTCCACCACCATGCTTTACAGTTGGTATCAGGTTCTTGTGGTCAAATGCTGTCTTTGGTTTTCGCCAAACATGTCTTCAGGTACTGTGGCCAAATAGCTCTACCTTTAACTCATCTGTCCAGAGCACATTGTTCCAGAAGTGCTGGTCTTTGCCTAGGTGTTCATTGGCAAACTTTAGTCTTGCCCTGATGTTCTTTCTGGACAGCAAAGGTTTCCTCCTGGCACACCTCCCATGCAGATCAAATTTGTGCATCCTCTTTCTAATGGTAGACTCGTGCACTTTGACATCAACAGTGGCAAGAGCTACCTGTAGGTCCCGTGATAACATTCTAGGGTTCTTAGAGACTTCTTTCAGCATCTTGCGGTCTGCTCTCGGGCTGAACTTGCTGGGGCGGCCTGGCCTGAACAAGATGGCAGTTGTTATGAATCTTCTCCACTTGCAGATGATCTTCCGGACAGTCGAATGATTGATTTCAAATTGTTTGGAGATCTTTTTAAATCCCTTCCCAGACTCGTAGGCATCTTTTACCTTCTTTCTGAAGGTCTTTCTGAGCTCTTTTGATCTAGGCATGGTGATGCCGCACTCTTCAACAACAAAGAGCAAACCAAACTAAATGTCTGAGGTTTAATTTAAATAAGACAGGTTCCTCCAAGATTCTCTCCAACAATGTTCTAATCATTTGCACCTGAGCTGGTGCACCTGCTTCTAATTTTAGGTATTTGAAGTAGTGATAAATGTAGAGGTGTACTTACTTTTTCCACATGTGAAATTTGCATTTATGTTTATTTAAATTATACAATGGACTACAAAATGTAAATGTTTCATGATATTTGTTATAGTATATCACAGTTATTTATCAATATTGTTAAAATGAAGATCAAATAGCTGTATGTTGAAATATGTTGAAAAAGTCAAAACTTTACATGGGGTGTACTTACTTTTTCACGTCACTATATATATACTTCAGTCCATCCTTCAGTCCATGTGAGGATATATATATATACATACACACTCAACCCCCGGCTATCACGCCTAATTGGTGCCGTTATCGGTGCGCGTTAGCCGAAATCGCGATAGCCGAACTGAAGAACGTATGGTAATAATTCTAATTGGTGCCAGGACCCCCAAGTTGACCACATATTTAACCTATTTTTGCCACTTTTTTACCAAGTGTTTCTACCATATAAAGAAACATTAACATGCAAAGAAACATTAAAACAAGAATCACAACATGTTAATAAAAATAAAATGGTAAAAAAAGTACTTTTTTTACCATTTTATTTACCTTTTTGGGGACGATGAGGGGCTTAGGTGGTTGGGTAGGTTCCGATGCTTTGGTGGAGTCTTATTGACCACCCCTACGTGCCTGTAACTCGTCCAGGATTGCATCAGCTGAAGCACCAGAGAAGCGCTCAACGTCAGAGGGCTCGTCAAAGACAGAGGGCTGTGCCTCGTTGTGACGCCGTAAGCAGGGTCGGCGTCATGGGGGGGTATTCGCGGGCCATGCCCACCCAAATGAGTTATTGTGCCCCCCCCCCCCCCCCACACACACACACACCCACCCGCAGGCCAAGCCTTTGGCGCCAAACTTGCACGTCGGCTATATTTTGTGCAGTGTGTGTGTGCGTGCGTGCGTGCGTGCGCGTGCGTGCGTGTGTGTGTGTGTGTGAGAGAGAGAGAGACTTTGCAGCATGTTTTTAAATTGGAACTGGTTTGGTGTTGGTTGTTGCCGGCAAACTCTTATTATCAAGCATTGACATCATAGATTGAGGTCTCGAACGGCAGTTTGTGCCCCCCCCCCCCCCCCCCTGCGGTTACCCTAATGTCCCCCGATTAGACTTGTTCTTACGCAGAATCTGGCCGTAAGAATTCGGTGATCTGTCGTTGGCGGAGGGAGTTGACATGGGCATGATACTGCTCCTCGTAACCTGCCAGTGCTGTATTAATAAAGGAGCACCTTGCTTCACTGTTGAATGTTAAATCTTATCTACGTTTCTACGATAATCACAGTTTTGGTAAATACCTCGCACTGTTGACTCATTTATCCCAAATTTCTTTACAACACTTTGCTTTGTTTCACCATTGTCTATCAACTGCACAATTTCGAATTTCTGAGCATAAGTTAAGTTCTTCCTCTTCTTGATTTCCCTTGATTTCTCTTTCCCCACGCTCGGTGATGACGTAGCACCCTTTCCACCATTTCCGGTGCGCTATAGCGCGTATTTGGGGCGCGATAGTCGTGTGTTGTGCAGTTTTTTAGGCAGCCGCGATAGCAAAGAAACGCGATAGCCGAGTTCGCGATAGCCGAGGGTTGAGTGTATATATATATATATGTATACAACAACAACAACAACAACAGGCATTTTACGGCCATTTTCCCTGCAAGAGCAGGGGTTAGCCTTGCGGTCCCCATGACAAATGTTCTCCATTTTTGCCCTATTTTCTGCATCTCCCCTTGTTAACCCCCTTGCCCGCATTTCTTCTTCGACCATCTTTAGACAAGTCTTTCTCATCTTCCCCGTCCTCTACTTCCTTCTGCATTCATTTCCATCACTCTTCTCAACCAGTCACTTTCATCCTTCCTCAACACATGACCAAACCATCTCAACCGGTTTCTCTTCACAGCATCCATCACAGGCTCTATTCCCATCATCTTTCGCAATTCATCATTTGTCTTCCTCTCTCTCAACAATACTCCACACTTCCACTGAACCATTCGCATTTCCACCCTTTCCAGCCTTCGTTGCTGCTCTACATTCATTACCAATGTCTCACTCCCATAAATCATAACACTTCTCACACATGCAGCATACACCTTTCCCTTCAGCTTCAACGACACTCCCCTCGTCGTCAGCACACCACTCAGTTCCCGAAACCTCTTCCATGCACATCTCACTCGAGCAACCGTTGCCGAGTCTGATCCACCTTCTCCATTCAGCATGTCTCCTAGGTAACAAAATGTTTTCACACCTTCCAGCTTCACGCCATCTCCAAGATCCAACTCAACATTTCCTCCATCTGCAGCTCCCTCGGTGCACATCTTACACTTAAATGTAGCTGCCACACTGGTTAATGACCATCTCAAACCACTACATTTTTGATGAATCCACTCAGCGCACATTGTACATTGAATGGAATTCACTTCGACACCCTTCCTGCACACAGCACACGGCCACTTCCCAGTTCTTTCCACCTCACCACATGCCATCACCTTCGTTTTTCCGATATTCACCTTCAGACCTTTTGTCTCCATACATTCCTTCCACTTATTCATCTTCTCCTTCAGTCCATCCATACTTTCTGCAATCAACACAAGATCATCTGCATACAACAACTCCCACGGTAAACCCTCCTTTACGTTCTGAGCCAGCATCTCCATCACAGCTACAAATAGTAGTGGACTTTGTACCGACCGCTGATGCACTCCCACCTTCACCTCAAACTCACCACTGTTCCCGTCCTTCGTCCTTACAGCTGTGCGTGCTCTTTTATACATTGCCCTCACTACTCTGATCAACCATTCCTCCACTCCTCACTTACTCAATGCCCATGTCACTACTTCACGTGGAACCCTATCGAATGCTTTCTCCAGATCAACAAACCCAAGAAACAACTTCTTCCTCTTCTCCATATACCTCTGCACCTGCCTCACAATAAAAAGCGCGTCTGTCGTTCCTCTTCCTGGCATAAATCCAAACTGCATTTCGTCAATCTTCACTTTCTTCCTTATCCTCCTCTCCAACACCCTTTCCAATACCTTCATTCCATGCTCCAATAACTTTATCGCTCGATACGAGCAGCAGTCCAGAGGGTCACCTTTCCCCTTGTATAGAGGGACGAGGGTACTCAGTTCCCAATCCACTGGAATGCGGCCTTCTTTCACCACCAGATTGCAGATCTCTGTCATTCTCTTCACACCCAAATTTCCCGCTGCCTTCAACATATCTCCCACAACTCCCGTCGGCTCTCCCGCTTTTCTACTCTTCATTGCTTTTATCGCTTCCTCAACTTCCTTCTCGGTTATCTTCTCTGCCGGTCCTAAAACTGGGTTACTCTCTATGTTGCCATCCCATTCATTCTCTGCATTCAACAGTATTTCCATATATCTCTTCCATCTTCCTTTAATTCCATCTGGGTCCACAACGATTTGTCCCACTTCATCCTTCAAGCAACTCACCCCCATCACATCACACCTCTCTTTCGCTATCTGCTTTGCAATCCTGAATACCGCTCTCTGACCCCTCTTCTGAATCCAAGCGTTCTCTGAACATTTTCCTACATGCCTCCTGTGCTTATGTGACCTCTTTCTTTGCAGCCTTCTTGGCTGCCTTATAACTTTCATGCTCTGCCTTTTCTGCCCCCATACCCTTCGCCTTCTGCCACTCCTTGAACTTCTTCGTCTTCTCGTCACTCTTCTTTCCAACATCATCATCCCACCACCATGTTTCCGAGTGCCTCGGTGGTCCTTTTCTCCATCCACATACCTCACCAACTGCTCCCAACAGACTATCTTTCATTGACATCCAACCACTTTCAAGCTCAACCACATCATCCTCTACTATACTCAGCCTCTCTTTTAATGCCTCCCTCACTGTCACCTCTTTCAACCTCCACACCTTCATTCTCGGTTGGTACTTCACCTGCCGAGCTCTCCTCGCACCTTTCACCCTTATGTCACAGACAACCAAGTGGTGCTGTGAAACAGCCTCCTCCCCCGGGATCACCTTTGTGTCCCGGAGGTGCCCCCTATCTCACCTACGCACCAGCAGGTAGTCAACGGTTGTCGTCGACCCACCTGACGTGTATGTAACAAGCTTATTATCCTCTTTCTGGAACTGAGTATTACAAATCAACAAATCAGCTCCATCAGCAAACTCCAAAATCCTTTCACCTTCTCCATTTCCCACACCATATCCGTAACCCCCATGAACTCCCTCAAAACCGTCCATACTCCTTCCCACATGTCCATTTAGGTCTCCTCCTACCACAACAACTTAACAACACAACAACAATATATATGTATAATATTAGAAAATAGAAATAAATATATTTTAAAATGTAAAATATATAAAATAAGTAATATTGTCCAGTCCGTGGCCGATGAAGACCGGCCTCAGACGAATAACCGAAACGAGCTGTAACTCCAAGGCGTATTTCAGATCTGGCAGGATTATTTGCGGCACACGCGGGAAGGTTCGAAGTCTTACCTGATCGGACGGCCGACACGGGTAGTCAGGTTCACTATGTTAACAAATATAATTTCGTTCAAAATTTTGGTAGATTAGCAAAACTATACATTTTTGGAATATTCAGAGCATGAGGAATCCAAAAATTTATGTTTACATTTGCGTAGACACCTTTGCGAAAATGACACTCAGGACAGTGATGAAGATAGTCAGGTTCACTATGTTAACAAATATAATTTCTTTCAAAATTTTGGGATTAGCAAACCTGTACATTTTTGGAATCTTCAGAGCATGGAGAATCTGAAAATCAATGTTGGCATTTGCACAGACACCTGCATGGCCGCCATTTTGGATTTTGAAAATGGCCGCCATAAAATACATATTTTGCGCGATCTCGGCTTCTAGTCAACCTAGAGACTTAATTAAATATGCTAATCCTATGTTTTCTGGGTCAAGGAATCCAATAAAGGCCTCAAAATAGTGCTCAGGATTATAGAAAAGCAACAAACAAAGGTAATTGAAAACCATTGTCTTTATATTTGTGATATAACTGTATTACATAATACATGATATTGCAAGTCCTTTGAAGTTATAGGTTGTTATAGGAAGTTATAGGTAGTATCAGATTGAACTATAAGTCCTATACACAGGATCTACGAGGTCTATAGCGTTCAGGAATATGCTTTTACAGATCTTCATCACTGTCCTGAGTGTCATTTTCGCAAAGGTGTCTACGCAAATGTAAACATTAATTTTTGGATTCCTCATGCTCTGAATATTCCAAAAATGTATAGTTTTGCTAATCTACCAAAATTTTGAACGAAAAAACATAGTGAACCTGACTAGGGGTTCCTTTGCCGATCGGCATGTCCGTTCATACTGTCAGCGATTAGGGTTGTTGTAATGGCAGCCCTTTTTGATACAATAACAACGCAGGGAAAAATCATGGGGCAATTATACACTGGGGTTTATCCTTAAGCCCTTCCTAATTAGCATAGCTCCACTCCTCGTATTAAGACACATATGCGAACTTATTCTATACAGAATCCCTACTTTGTTACATTGAGGTGTGCCTCTTCTTCACGTCACATGGTCCATACTACAACTTACACATTCCTAACTTTCCTATGAGATTCATCATCTACCCCCACAAACGTAACAATATGCAGAAATATCTAATTTGCATAAGTATTCAACACCCTGAGTCAATACTTTGTCGAAGCACCTTTGGCAACAATTACAGCTTTGAGTCTTCTTGAGTATGTCTGTATCAGCTTTGCACATCTGGATTTGGGGAGTTCTCCCATTCTTCATTGTAGATTTTCTCAAGCTCTTTCAAATTGGATGGGGAGCATTAGTGAACAGAAATCTTCAAGTCTTTCCACAGATTCTCAATGGGATTCAAGCCTGGGCTTTGGCTGGGCCACTCAAGGACTTTCACGCTCTTGTTCTGGAGCCATTCCAGTATAGCTTTGGCTGTATGATTGGGTCATTGTCCTGTTCGAACTTAAATCTTCACCGCAGTCTAAGTTATTTTGCACTCTGAAGCAGGTTCTCCAAGTATTCGCCTGGATTTGGCTCCAATCATTGCTCCCTCTATCCTCGCAAATATCGCAGCCCCTGCACTGAAAAGCATTACCATAGCATGATGCTGCCACCGCCATGCTTCATGGTAGGGATGGTGTTAGAAGGGTGATGAGCTGTGCTCGGTTTCCGCCAGATGTAGCGCTTTGCATTCAGGCCAAAGAGTTCAATTTTCCTGTCATCAGACCACAGAATTTTACAACTATACTGTTTGGAAGCCGACTAATAAATGCTGCCTCAACCTCACTCGGGGCATCAGAGGCACCTATAACTCGGTTGTAAACATTTCCATCGCTTACCTTGGACCAGTCGCTTGGTATCTATCGCAACTTGCTGCCAAAACAGCCATCAACCAGGGAACAAATTTGGAATTAAGCTGTAGTACTGGAAGAATATGGCAAACTCGTTTCTCAAAAAAGATTAATATATATATAAATCACCTTAGGCTCTTTAATATCTACAAACCAACTTGAGGAGACCAGACAGCAGTCTGAACATCCCCTCGGAAAGACGACAAAGCAATTCCTTCCCTAAAAAGCACCACGATGACAGCTTGTCATAGAGCTCGGAATCAAACCCAGATGAGACATCTCAAAAGCAGCACACAATCTGTGAGCTATCCAGACAATTTCTTCTGCAGTACAGGCACCCAAAAACACCACATTTCAAAATTATTGGTAAAACGTTATGCAAAATATCGGTGTCTTTCACCTAATTGAGTTGGTCACACTTACCAGTAAATAGGCATTTGCATCTGCCGGAAAGAGAACACCATGCTAAACGGAGGCATAATAGGGATGGTGGGGATGGACATGCCGGAGGCAATACACCGAAGATCCGCTTGCAAACCAAACACCTGAGAAAAGAAGACAAAGCAAAGCAATAACTCCACATCTCCAGGAAACGGTGAACTGTCTACAACTGCAAGGGGCAGGTAAGTTTTGTATGTTCCAGGTGCATAGGAAGGCCAAGCATAGCAAGCATGAAAATATGTTATTGCATCCAGCTGTCTTGGCATGAAGTTCTAATCAAACATGGCTCTGGATACACATGTTTGGCACTGCTGTAGTTTTCAACACTTCAAATCTTCTGTAATTAACTGATCTTCAGCCTACTGCTTTGAGGACAGATCGATTGCATGACTTGAGCAGAGTACACGATCAACAATCCAAATGCACTCTTTTATTTTTCTCACAAAAAGACTTTTCCTTTCATTAATTTTCAGTAGATAGACCATCCATAGAAACGTTAGTCCAAAGTCCCAGCCACATAACACAGGCCAAGTGCTTTTCTAACACTTTTTGCACACCAAATAGTTTATCAGAGAAAGCAACCATTTCTGGTTATCTTCTATCATTAGCAAAAGTCAAAATCAGGTGAAGGTATTAACATGGACAACAAGGCGAAAGGAAAATGTAATGCTTACGAGTTAAGACGATTGTGATCAAAGAAACATCCCTTCCGCAACATGTCAGGAAAACTGAGAAGCTCACACATTGCAGCTACTGCCTGAGGCTTCCCTTTAATATAAATCTGCAATTGCCTCGACTGCAACATGATCCGCGACTATGTATATATAAAAAATAAAAGCTTTCAATTTCTCAACAAAAAAAAACAAGAAATATGTCGTGCATAGCACGATACTTGCAAAATCCCTAAAATAGGTTGTTGGCCTATGATTACCTCAAAAATAATTGGTGGTTGAATTCAGTGACCTGGTATGCAAATCATCTTAACATTTCAAGTCAATCAGATGAAAATTGAGGATTTTATAAATCTGGCCTATGTTTTATCTTTTGGCCGATGTTGACCTAAAATATAATTGGTGGTTGATTTCAGTGACCAGATATGCAAATCCTCTTCAAATTTCTAGTCAATCGGATGAAAATTGAGCATTTTAAAAATTTGACAAAGTTGTTGACCTATTAACCTTTTGACCCCAAAAACAATAGGCTTCTTGCTTTGGTGAAGTTTCGTGAAGATCGGTTGAAAATTGTGACCTGAAGGCGACTGACATACAGACAAACAGACAGCTAGACAGACAAACAGACAGATAGACAAACAGACAGACAGACAGACAGAATAACGCACAAGACCAACCAATATACTTGAAAAATCTTCGATTTTCGCAAGTAATAAAAGTAATGACAAAAACTGGAGCCTCCAGCATTGCCTCTCAATATGAACCCCATGTTCATCGGCACATCTGCCTCAATTTAAACATTGTTAGGATAATCATGAAGATTACGACGAGGGTGACAATATTTTTGTTTGTGATAATGATTTTGATGTGGTCATGGTAATGATGATAACACTTTTTGTGGCGGTGATGGGGGTGACAGGTGGTAGAAAGCTTTGGTAGTGGCAGTGATGATGATGATCATGATGATGATTTTGGTGGTGATGACTATTTTGACAGCAGTGATGTGGTGGGGATTTTAGTGGTGGTGGTAATTTTTGTGGTGGTCTTGGTGATGATTACTTTTGAACTTTTGGGCCTCACCTTCAGCCATAATCTTACTTGAACCAACCACATGTCAAAGCTGGCCTCCAAAGACAGCCGCAAACTCGACATCCTTCATTGTGCAAAGTCTTTCCTTGGCACATCTGAACACATACATATTTACAAGGTCTTTCTCCGCAGTTTGATTGCGTACTGCTCTCTCCTTTGGGATGGCTCCCTGCCTCACACCTTGTTCAACCTGAAGACGTGGAAACCAAAGCCTTCAAAATAATTGACATCTCCCACGATGAAGCTGAGGCTCTGAGCCTATTACAGTACTTTCACATCGTAGATAGGTCAGTAGTTTCTATGTATTCTCCTGCTTCCTTTCGGATCTTGCACCCTCTGCCCTTTCTGGGCTCTGTCCCCCCCCCCCCCCCCCCATAGGTTTCTGCAGGTAGCACGAAGTCTGCCAGTAACAGAATTTAGGTGAAACTGCCAAAATTCAGGCTCACTGCTCACCTCCACTCATTCATTCCTCTTTTCCTTTCACTCGTGGAACCAACTTTCTCAGTCTGTTGAATGGTGTTCTTCCCTCCAGGACTTAAAAAGTTCACCACCATCTTAGCTCATCCCCCATCCACAACCATGATCTTTTCTACTCGCATTAACCCTCCCTAGGCCGATCTCTTTCCAAGTGTCCATGTTATCTGGTTTCCCCCTTATCCCCCAAACTCCTCTTCATTTTTCAATTATTTATTTATTTGTTCCATTTCTGCAACTTCCTCAGTTCTCCCTTCCACCTGTGACTTAGAGTTTATGCCTGTATCCAGCTTGTTCACCCCCTGTATTCTACCCCCCTCCCATCCTGCTCCTTCATTCTTTCCCATGTCTTTTCTTCCTTCAGGTCTCACTCCATTTTATCTTTCTACCCTGTTGTTGGTGCGTCTTAACCCCCTCCCCCCTCCTCAGCCCTCCAACCCACACTGACAACTACTGTTATCTTTATTCTGTTATGCCCTAATCCATTCCGTGTTCTCTCTTCTCCAAGTGCCGAGACTCGTTATACAAAAAAAAAGACACAAGGGAAATTGCCAGAGAATCAGAAAGATCGTTGATGAAGATGAAGAACAGGATTAGGCCTGAGACACTACTTTGGGGGGCACTCCAGCTTTGACATGGAGAGGAAATGAGAGGCTGCATGCTGGCGACGTGAATGGAGGAAGTCAGTCAGCCATAATAGGAGGTAGCTTTATATCCCGTATCGCAGAGAGTTTTCAGAGTGAGGTGGAGTGCCGGACTATCGAATTCTCGAGATATTTCCAGAGAGAGACAGCCCTGATCGCACGTCTGACATTGAGGGCTTCCATCCATTGTTGGGAAAGCAGGAGCAACATGTCTGTGATGGTGATCCGGTCTGAATCAGAACTGATGGTCTGAGATCAAGTCATTGGAGAAAAGGAAGGATTTGATGTCAACTATATTAATGGATCCCATGTCTTTGGTTATGATTGGAAGTACAGTAATCTAAAAGGACTGCAGTTAAGAGGATATATTTATGCACTTTGGTCACCTCTGCCACCGAAGGTGAATAGAGATCATGTTTTCACCCCTGTCTGTCTGTTTGTCTCTGAGCAGGACATCTCAAAACGTTGTGAATGGATATGGACGAGTTTTGGTGGACAGGTTGGGTGTGTGACAAGAACAAATTGATTCCATTTTGGTGAAGATCTGGATCTGGATACTATACTTTTTAAGTGATTCTGCACCATTGAGAGATAGGGCCAAAAAACTATATACAGCACAAAATCCCTAAAAGTTATGGACAGATTCGGACGAAACCTGGTGGACAGGTTGGGTGTGTGACACGTCCGAATCGATTTAATTTCGGTGAAGATCCGAATCCAGATCCAGCCTATCATTGGGATAAAAAAAAAGTAAATTTGAACGTACTAGTACACCCGCAGACTCCGGGAGGGGCAGGAAGGGTCATTCCTCTTTGGGGTATATAGATTACAGTCGATTTATGGACGGGTCTCAAGAACATTGGGTGTGTGTTCATTTACCAAGTTTCTTGTGGAGAGATCGCCAAGTGGTTTAAGCATTCGAGCAAGCACTCCATTCAAAACCCTTAAGGAATGGCTGGTTTGGCAAGCGCTAGCAGGCTGCTTGGTAAAGGAGCACAACCTGATCTTCTCCCTTTCAGTTTCATATGAAACAGCAGGAGCGAGTTTCAAAAGTTCGCTACGAAAAATGCCACGGTAGCCATGTTATTAGCCATGGGCCATGTTATTAACCATGAAAGGGCCATGTTATAACCCAATATTTGTGGGTTATATAGAGTACAGTAGATCTTCGCTCAATTCTGTAAGTAAACCTTACTTCACGGATGTCGGGATTCCTCCAAACTTCTTCATTTAGTGTTATAAAGAGCATTAGTGACTGTTTAAAAAGCTAAGCATACGTGTTTGTGGTGTATAATATTTTTACTTTCTGTAGAAGCCGTTGCTCCCACAGAAACGCCATTATAACTATAAGCTATTTATACACGTTGTCACTGCAGGAAAATGCCTTGGGGAAGTGGGACATTATTAGTATTAATATTGTTTTGTAATAACATTAACAATATGCGATTATCATTAATTTTGTTATTAAAAGCATCTTTGGAAAAACGCCCTGATAAAGTTAATTTATAATTTATATACACCTCAACGTGCAACCCCATTGACGGCAATGGCGGGCAAACTCGCTCGGGGGGAGAAAACCCCCTTGGGGAGAGGGAGCAAATTAATGCGCTCCAACCTTCATTGTGTAACCCTTCGTCATCCTGTCAAGTTTGGTTGAGATTGGATAAGTAACGACAGAATGTATTGGCATCAAAAATTCATCAGACAGACAGACACAAATGGCGTATTTTAGTATGATTAGAAATCATCAATTTGCATAAAATTATCTTTATCAAACACATTGCATTTTTTCGAAAATGGCGAGCTTCACACTATGCAAGAATGAATGAAGACTACCACCATACAGTTTTGCAAAATCATCTGAGACCTGCAGTATATATAAACCATCCGGTTCTTCAGAACGTATCCACCTTTATAACAATTCTGCGTTGAATGTGAAATGCAATGTCTGTTACTTGTTAGAATCCTGGGAGACGAAACTTTTGCCTCATTCACGATAGTCACCAGATACAAGTCCATGCGACTTCCGCATGTTCCACAAAATGGAAAGACGGGGAAGACATTTGGCCAAGCTTAGTGGAAGACGTTTTGTAACCACTGAAGATGTTAACACATCCACATATATTGCGATGAGGACACTTCAGAGGGAAGGCTTCAGAAAAGGGATCAAAATATTGGTTGACTGCTGGATGAAGTTAATTTAAGAGGATCGATATTATGTAAAATAATGTGACATGAATGGAGTTTGTCATTGGTACGACACCTATAATTATGCAAGTGGGGTGACAGAAATCTTGGGAAGACTTTCACAGAAGAGAACCAAAATACCTGGAAGTCATAGCGAACATAACAGTGGTCCAATATGTTTTGGGACAGCTGACCAAGACTGCTGGCCACTTGAACAAGGCGCCGAGGATACATAGGAGAGGTGGCGTGCATAACCACACTCTTTGCTAGGAGCTCAAATGCAGGGAGAGCATCGTGTGTACCAGTTGTGGGGCTGCACAATCCAGCCGGAGACACCTGCATATAAAAGAGTTCAGATTAGGGTCAGCGGGTGGCGGGAATGTCTTATGAATAGAGGTACAACTTGATATAAAAGTGATTTCTTTCAACGTTATATTTCAGTACAAGTATAATGCCCCTAATACATTTTTCAAACGAATAAGGGTTAGGCACAATATGGTAACTTGGCATCAAACCAAATATGATTGAAGCAAAAAGAGTGAAAGTAATTTGAAAAGTATCGGTGCTTTCTCGTGGTTTGTTGGTTGGAGTAACAGAATAATTTGTGGGAAATGTAACAGCAGCAAGTTATTTTTGAGAAAAGGAGGTCACTATTATGCAGGACAATTACCTGAAGAATTAAAGGTGGATAACCCATTCATGAACACGTTTGCTCACTGCGGTGATCTCTTGTTTCAAATTCAATCATTTGATCAAATTCCAAAAAGTTAGTCCATTGAGAAAGCCAACTTTAATCGTTTACTGCTCTTGTTCTTCCAGAGAAGAGCAATTCTTCATGCTGACAGCATTATTCTACATGGCATCCACAACACCAAATAAACAGCAATGTTGTGCGATGACCCAAGACAACAGCTGAGCAAAAAGCCTGTAAGTTATCATGGAGCGATCCTGCTACCACTGGGAGCAAGTTTTCACATTTTTATCATCGAACAATTTTGCAGCATGACAGTCCATTCCAAGCTAACATTATGGAGAACAAGTGCCTTTCATAATGGAAGATCTCAACAGACAAGTCTGGATTACGGGTGCCTCAAAACACGAGAAAGTGAAAGGCAAACATCTGCCTTGCCTCTCGCTATGTGACTAAATACATTTTTCCAGCCTCCACTTTTGTGTTGGAACCAAATTATTACGTTTCATTTTTGATGGGAGCGATTTGGAAGGAGACAAGCCAGACATGTTTGGCAGGATAGAATAACTACTGGGAATACTTTACGCCTTCTGAGATCTGGTCGACACACTACTGAGGGTTCGAGCACAATGACAACAAATTGCTGTGGATAAGGCGTGCGGATTGGCATTGATAAAAATGGGCCGCAATGCTGAGCGATTGAAGGCAGGGGGAGTAGGTTGTGAGGCGGTGCCACAAGGATGGTGGAGGGAGTTGTGAAGCCGTTCCGGTAGGACAGAGGAGGGAGTAGTAAGGTGCTGCCAGTAGAAGCCAGCGGTGAGGGTTGTGAGGAGGTGGCAGTAGGATGACCCCGACAGTATAAGGGGGAGCCAGTAGGACTTGGGCGGCACATGAGACGTGTAGTGGTACGACAGGTGGGGGAATGAGGTGGTGCTGGAATGGGGGGGTTGGAACGAGAGGCTGTGAAACAAGGAGGCGTCAACAGAAAGGCCCTGGTTAGATGTGAGGTGCCGCCGAAAGAACAGCCCAGGTGGACGCATGGCAGCACCAAGAGAACGGCCAGGGTGGACATGAGGCGGTGCCGACAGAACTGCCCGGGGGGACGAGAAGCGACGCCAACAGAATACCATGGTGGATGCTTCGGCCCAGGTGGGCGAGAGGTGGCGCAGACAGAACGGCCCGGCTGGACGCGTGTGAGGTGGCACTGATGAGAACCATGGAGGGTTGGGGAGGGGGTGAAGGCAATGCTAAGACGAGAGGGTGGCAATGAAACCAGGGGGCGAGCCATATAAAATGGCAAATGAGTGCACATATAAAGTGCTACTCCATCATACGGCTTGCTCACTTTTATTTTGCATTTCACTGGAATATGTATATATATATAAGTGATAAAACTATGGACACCAATAACACAATCACCACGTAGATGCAATTACACGTTTGTGATCCTGCAAGTGCATCGTGCGTGTGTGTGTTTGTGTGTGCACACACGCGTGTGCGTGCAAAAGTATTCTTTAACTATGTTTGAGTTTATGGCTTACGTTGGAGGATGGGCAGGCGAATTAAGCATTCCAACAACTAATATTATAGTAAATAATTTGAGTTAAACTAGTTAAACCCATAAATCCTTCCTGTAAGAACCCACCCACCCCCACACCCCCACCTCTTCCACACCCCCACCTCTTCCACTTCCACACACACACACACACACACACACACACACACACACACACACACACACACACACACACACACACACACACACACACACACACACACACACACACACACACACACACACACACACACACACACACACACACACACACACACACACACACACACACCATAAAACAATATTTCTGCAGCACAGCAGGTCCAATCGATAGGAACCTGACCACCTCCATTAAAAGTATTTTATTACTCATTATATAAAGGGTTGCGTGACCTGTTGGCAATCGCTAAATGCAGAAGGCATCAAGTGAGGCAGCAAGTTGAATTCAGCTGCGACAAGAGAGAGACGTAGGCCCAAGATGGAGATGGATGTTTTCCGTGTGGACACAAATGACTCGAGAGCAGCAACACTTTCAGTGCTGGGTAGGTCACGTGACTCATCCACAATCTCTGTGAGGGCACACTCGTGAGCATAAGTGGCAATCGGTGCCAGTACAAAGCGTTACGTTTACAGTGGCTGCACAGCGATGATCTCTTTATCAGTGTGATTGGGTTGTCAGCAAATACAGGCCTCAGAGGGCACACAAAGCTGCAAAGAGCATGCTGTGCCAAATAAACCGTCCACACGTAAAAAGTCAGACTAAACTTGCAAAATGATGTTCCACGTCATGAACAAATTAGAGTTAGTGATACAACATTCTTTTGCTAACGGCACACACGGCCAACATCCATCCCATGTGATGTGCTCGCAATGAGGACGGATGACTGAAGTTTAAAGAATTCTGTGCTTAAACGAATAAAAATATAAATATATGTATGGTAAAACTGATTAATGGAATTCATTTTTGCAGCTGTACTTTAAAGACCACATCATGCGCTTCAGCTGTTTAATACATCATCCCATAGAAAGAGGGAACAGAACACGATTTGGGGAGAAAAAAGGTGAAACTGAGCAGACATAACAAGCTGTCATGTTGCTTCACAGCAGTGCATGTCTACAATCTCGGTCATGTTCCTTGTATGGAGTGGCAAGGCAACGGACCAAATAAGGAGAAATGCATAAATGGAGGAAAGAAAAGCCAAGAAATAGGGGGAATGTTGAGGTAAGAAATACACACAGAGAGCTTGAACAGAAACCTGAACAAAAGGGATAATAGGAGAATTTGGAAGGGAAACAAAAATCGCAAGAAAGTCCTGGGGTCAGGGCTTTGGAGTGTTGCCGACATCAATCACCCTTAATATACTGTCAAAAAATTTTTTTTAAAGAAATATGTCGATACGAGCTTTCATAGTTTTCATGCATCCACTTAGATTGTTGGCCCTTTTGGGGCATTGCACAGCGATTACTTCATGCGAAGCTCGTTTGTCATACAAACTGCAAGGCGATAAGAACAGCCTCATCAAAACATCACTGGGAACGCTCACAATGGCAATCAAGAAGGTGAATGAACAAAATAATCTCCGGTGATCACGCGATACCAGAATCAAGAGGTCGTTACGTGTACAAATAACTCTAATGCACAATTGCCGTTCGGACAGTGTCTAACATTCCGATTGACGTTTGCCGTTCCAACCTGTTATCTAGCCAACCAAGAAATGTTTGTTGTCCTGACCATTTTGAGGTGGCAAAGAGTGCAAGAAGTTTGCTTCCTTTAGTGTCTATTATTTTTCACCAGTGACCTAAGGCTCATGGAGAAACTCGTATGTGTGTCACATGCAAGGCAAGAACATTGAAAGACATTACTGCACTTTGCAAGGACATTGTGGTAGATAACAGACAAATCACTAGTATATGAGGCATTTGAGCCAAATACTCATGTAAGTACATCAGCGGCATATAGGCCACCAGAAATTTGGTTATATTTGTGAAGTTAGACATGTGCAAGTGCGATTGTAGAGTTGAGGTAGTTTCCTATAGCCTTTCCGACGCAGACATGGCGATGAATAGGCCTTTCGCTAATGCAGAGCTCAAGTGTTATGAACTGAGGTCAGTGTAGTCGTTTTGTTGTTTGCTTTGAACTGGCATTTCATGCACTTTAAGTGCCTCACAACCGAGTATTGTGACGAGGCATGTTCAGAAGGTCAACAAGTGATTGGATAACTCGCCATTTAGTTGAGTTTTCGTCAAAGTTTTAAAAAGTTTACTCATTGAAGAATACAGACTCTCATCTCACACCGAGGTCACATGTGCGGGACCACAAACTTGCATTTAAAATGGAGCAAACGAGCATTTCATGAACCTTTTTCATGAACAAAGGCTCCAGCTGGACATTGCCATTATAAATCAATTTGATTATTAATCGCCTTTCCTATCCAAATTGCTTACCAATTGTAGATCAAAATTTAGCATTCCCTCCTCCCTCAGAAGTATTTAATGGTTAGATAACTATAAACCTTTAAGTAAATAATTGTGAGTGGATGGAACAGTTTGGGGTGTCACATAACCAATATGTACACAACATGTGCGTGAAAAATGTGCGTGAAAAATGGCCTTTAAAAAACGATCATTCATGTGCGTGCAAAGATAATTAAATCTTCGTAATCATGGTAAACAAAATAAATTCAGAGCCATGACACACACACTGGTGTGTGGTCAGAAAAAACAAAAAAGTACTTTGCAGAATTTGTAACGGTGAACGACAACTTAACAGGTTTAACCTTAACCTTATATACACTGCCAAAACATTCACCAAACTAACTGGAACGGCACTCAGTAGAGAGCACACCACCGCCTGGTTGGCCATATCACTCAATGGTGAAGAATTATACTTTAAAAATTTTTACTAGCTGGATACTGATCTGGATCTTCACCAAAATCGAATCAATTCTATCTTGTCACACACACAACCTGTCCAACAAGTTTCGTCAAAATCCATCCATGACTTTTATAGATATCCTGCTATGTATCGTTTTTGGCCCTATCTCCCAATGGTGAAGAATCACTTAAAAATTAAATAATTATCATATCCGAATCCATATTCAGATCTTCACCAAAATTTAATCGAATCGTCCTTGTCAGACACCCAACCGGTCCATCAAGTTTCGTCCAAATCCATCCACAACGTTTTGATATATCCTGCTATGTATCGTTTTTGGCCCGACCTCCCAATGGTGAAGAATCATTTTAAAAATTCGAGTAGCCGGATCCGAACCCGGATCTTCACCAAAATCGAATCATTTCGTCGTTGCCACATACCCTACATCTCTGCCAAATTTCGTCCGAATCCGTCCAGAACTTTTTGATATATTTTATTCACAAACAGACAAACAAACAGACAGACAGACAGACGGGGATGAAAACATAACCTCCATCCACCTTTGGTGATGAAGGTAATAATGTCAAAAGCAAGATTTAAAAATAAAAACAAAAGATGAATTTACAAGTGAAATAATGAATCTCTCATACTTCCCAGTCATATGTTTTATGATAAGCATGTAGAGGGAAAAAAAATGGTTTTGAAGTTAAGAGCACTGGCATTGCTATGTAGTCCAGTATAGATTGCCAAATATATTTCTGACAGTAAAATATCACGTATATTTTGAAAATGTCACCTAACTCCCGACGACATATTTCTCTCAACTGTCCAGCACCTCTTTCCCCTTCCCTTGCAGCTTGTACAAGTCATGAACAAGTAAACAAGAAAACGTCATGCGTAGCACGATACTTGCAAAATCCACCCTCCCCCAAAAGTTTTCCAATGATACATGATGGCCTATGTTGACCTTTTGGCCTATGGTGACCTCAAAAATACTTGGTGGTTGAATTCAGTAACCAGATATGCAAGTCCTCTTCAAATTTCACATCAATTAGATGAAAATTTAGGATTTTAGAAATGTGGCCTATGTTGACCTTCCGATGTTGACCTCAAATATACTAGGTGGTTGAATTCAGTGACGAGATTTGCAAGTCCTCTTCAAATTTCAAGTCAATCGGATGAAAATTGAGGATTTTAGAAATTTGGCCTATGTTGACCATTTGGCCTATGTTGACCTTTTGGCCTATGTTGACATCAAATATAGTTTGTGGTTGAATTCAGTGACCAGATATGCAAGTCTTCTTCAAATTTCAAGTCAATTGGATGAAAATTGAGGATTTTATAAATTTGGCCTATGTTGACCTTTTGGCCTATGTTGACCTCAAAGGTACTTGGTGGTTGAATTCAGTGACCAGATATGCAAGTCCTCTTCAAATTTCAAGTCAATTGGATGAAAATTGAGGATTTTAGAAATTTGGCCTATGTTGACCTTTTGGCCTATGTTCACCTAAAATATAATTTGTGGTTGAATTCAGTGACGAGATATGCAAGTCCTTTTCAAATTTCAAGTCAATTGGATGAAATTTGAGGATTTTAGAAATTTGGCCTATGTTGACCATTTGGCCTATGTTGACCTCAAGAATACTTGGTGGTTGAATTCAGTGACCAGATGTGCAAGTCCTCTCCAAATTTCAAGTCAATTGGATGAAAATTGAGGATTTTAGAAATTTGGCCTATGTTGACCTTCCGATGTTGACCTCAAATATACTTGGTGGTTGAATTCAGTGACCAGATATGCAAGTCCTCTTCAAATTTCAAGTCAATTGGATGAAAAATGAGGATTTTAGAAATTTGGCCTATGTTGACCTTTTGGCCTATGTTGAGCTTTTGGCCAATGTTCACCAAAAATATAATTTGTGGTTGAATTCAGTGACCAGATATGCAAGTCCTCTTCAAATTTAAAGTCAATTGGATGAAAATTGAGGATTTTAGAAATTTGGCCTATGTTGATCTTTTGGCCTATGTTGACCTCAAAAATACTTGGTGGGTGAATTCAGTGAGCAGATATGCAAATGCTGTTCAATTTTCAAGTCAATCGATGAAAATTGAGGATTTTAGAAATTTGGCCTATGTTGACCTTTTGGCCTATGTTGACCTCAAGAATACTTGGTGGTTGAATTCAGTGACCAGATGTGCAAGTCCTCTCCAAATTTCAAGTCAATTGGATGAAAATTGAGGATTTTAGAAATTTGGCCTATGTTGACCATGTGGCCTATGTTGACTTCAAAAATTCTTGGTGGTTGAATTCAATGACCAGATATGCAAGTGGTCTTCAAATTTCAAGTCAATCGGATGAAAATTGAGGATTTTAGAAATTTAGCAAAGTTGGTGACCTTTGGCCTATGTTGACCTTTTGACCTATTGACCCCAAAACAATAGGCTTCTGGCATTTGACCAACTCTACCACTTGGTGAAGTTTGGTGAAGATCGGTTGAAAATTGTGACCTGTAGGCCGGTGACAAACTAACAGAGTCACAAACACAACCGACCAATATACTTGAAAAATCTTCGATTTTGCAAGTAACAAGTGCTTCAAGTTTAAATTCAACTCGGCACACAGCACACAAAACCTGCGGGCCAGAAAAACCAGCACGTTATTGATAACATGGCGGTTTGAACCGCGATCCTTTCTGCCGGCGACAGGATAGTAAGAGCGACGATCTCGGGTTGCTTCGTACACACCTGGCTGTGGCTTGCTGTACGGTTCGTATTCGTGATCGGTGGCGCAGAGTAACAACTTCGCGAGGCGGTGAACAGCACTACTGTCCAGCTGAATATCCAAATGTCCCAGAACAAAGCGTTTGGAGGACGACTCACGGGCCAAGCCGATATCTTCACCTTTGCTTGACGCTTCATCGACATGGCCAAGGAATCCTGACGAAATCACACATGGTCTGAAATTAACGCACAGAAAAGGACTTAAACAGA
>NC_136271.1:74262530-74437530 GCF_964187855.1 Myxine glutinosa | reverse complement strand
CTCCCGATACGATTGTCCTTCAGTGTAAAACGATCAAAGTGACTGTTAAAAGGATCACAAAACATCGATAGGTTGAATCTGATAGGTGTCATGGGCCTTCGTAAGGCCACAGTAGTTATGGGCCTCAGCCTTCAGTCCATAGGCGTCAGGCCTCTGGTGTCAGCATATAGGCCAGTGCAATTGGAATCTATCCGGGCAACAAAAACCACGATGCATTATATATGCACATAGGCAGTGTTGATGTTATTTCTTCAACTCCGGTTATTTTTAATTTTCAGAGTGATTAAGGCTGTTCTGTTCCCTTATACACTGCCCGAATAACTGTGGCATTCTCTTGAGCAAGGGCTTTTACCACTGAGGTTCTGCAGATCCTTACAAGACTATTTTCTCTTAAATGGCTTGACCAGGGACCATGAAACCCATCATTATAAAGGTCTTTGTCTGAGGAGTTCTGGGAATCTCACAAGATTGGGAAAGAAAACATCCATCATTATTTACTTTTAGCGATGCGTATATGTGCATCAGGAAAGATAATTGGTGGGTGAGTGGTTCGTGTGCAGCCAGCCGGCTGCTGGTTGCATCATTTTTCTGTGGGCGTGTCTTTAGCTGATGCAATGCCTCTCCATAACCAGTTATCTGGTAGTCATTTTGCTGACCTCGGAAGGATGACAGGCTGAGTCAACCCCACCTGGCGTTAATTAAACGGGATTCAAACTCAGGACCTTAGGATCCCAAGCCCGCCACCCTAACCATGAGGCCAACACCAGGTGATAGATATTTGGTAAAGGGTTGTTTATTGGCACAATTAGGCTGCTCATGGTCACTTGACAGTTGAAATTCCACAGGTTTTCCACATATCTTGTGGGATTGTGAGTTGGACAGGTGACTGTGATGGGCCACATATAGGAGGCATGCAGTCGATCTCGGTCTCTGTGAAGTCGGTGATAGCATGACAGGGAAGAGGAAAGAGTTAGATTTTCCACTGTTTTGGCGAGGTGATGAATAAATATTTAATGATCGATGTGAAATGCTGAGGGGGTGGAGGAGGAGAGAGTTGGGTTTGGGATGGGGGTGGGGGGGGGGGGGTGGAGGGGGAGTTGAGTTATTGTGGGGGAGGGGTGGGGGTTGAAGCATGACGGTTGTGAGGGGAAAGTTGAAGACTTGGGCCTGTTTGCATCAAACTCCCTTAACCTTAAGAAAGGATTTCCCTTAAGATACACTGTAATTCCTTAGCTAAGGATTTCCTTAAGTGTTGTTTCATAAACAACCCTTAACAATAAGGATTTCCTTAAAGCTGAGGAAATCCTGAGGAGCCGTTGTCATGCCAGGCATCCAATCAGACTAGAGATAGGAAGAGACGTCCGAAAGCAAGAACACATAATGAACACGTAATTTTAAATGACGATTTTTGTATGTTGCATGAGGATTTCCTCAGGGTTGCTTAAGCAACAGCAACAGGGAGGTCTGTCTAAGCACCCTGGGGTCCAAACCATTTGTATTGAAAGCCAGGGCCATTGGACAAGTGACATCAAAACATGGTGGTTGAGACATTCCCAATTTGGAGATTTCCTTTTGGTATCTTCATAAATGCTGTCATTTGGATTTGGAAAAGGAAGGATTTCATCAAAACCAGGCGAGCAGATTAAAATTTTAATTTCAGGAATTGGTTTCAGAAACAGTTTTTAATTAATTGATAGACAAAACATATTGAGGGCTGCATGAACCATTGAAAGGTTTGCACAATGAGAACTCACGTTGCTCTTACACAAGCTTAGATGTTGTATACGAGATAAAGGAAAAGGTTTTTTTAATGCTCAGATAATTTGATTTGTTCATGCTTTTTTCTGTTACCTCATTGTCTCTCTTACTGCCCCCTCCTGCTCCACTTTATTTATATCTTTATTCACCTCTTCCATGCCCCTTTTTTCCTTAATTTCAAGTAGTTTGCAATCGAAGCGATCTCTGTTGTCCAAGATCTAGTGGCACTTGGTAAAAACAATATCTGACATCTAGTATTTCCTCATTCCTCAATGCTCAAATCATAGATTGAGAAAGCAAACTGCATGGGACAAAAGCGAGAGAGGGTGCCTGTATATTTTTTGTTATCTACGGAACATCAGTACAGGTCTCGAACGCATGCTTCCACAATTCCATTGTGCACCAACCACACCCTGAAGCTCGGACTGTATTACCCCCAAACTCCACCCAGTCCCCCACCCCACCACCAATATAATGGAATCGAAGGGTTTAAAAGCATCATCAGCAGTACTCAGAAGGCCAAAACACTGGGCTTGCACTTTTACAACTGCAGAATGGTCAGCAGCCTCTTTAGCTTTTCGATGAGGTCTGATGTTTATCAAAAAGGTGCATACACAACAGCTAGAGCAACGCAAGAGGTCTAAGCTGTTAGGTTACTTGTGAGAACCCTCCTCCCTCTAAAAACGGATGCAAATAAATATGGAATAAGAAAAAGAACTGAAATGTTCTCTTACTGCCTGATTGGTCAATCAGCAAGCAGACTTGTACTGCCCTTCACAGCACAGTCAAAGTTGAAAACGTAAAACGTGTTTGAACCCAAAAACGTGCATATAACAAGCACAGCCAAAACACAAAAGACAAATGAAAACTGCAGAGACGAGGCAGAAAATTATTCAAAGATGTGAAATTCACCGACAACATTAATCATGTAACAAAACACTCGATGCTGGACAATTCGGTGCACTTTTTAGAACCTATCTATCGTTTAATCATATACAAACTGCAGCTGGTATACCAGATAGATGAATAAACTGTCAAACCAAAATAAGCAACGCGTCAGACAACTCGTGCAAATGTATTAATGACAATACAAACCTCAAAGGGAGGTGGAGGAGCGAGGTGGGGTGGGGTGGGGGAAGAGTAAACTCACAGGCATACCAAGCAAGAGTGAAACTGTGGCAATGGAAAGTTGAGCAAATCAAGCAAGTTAACAATGATGTGCAATAAGGTGCTTCAAGACGATACTTGTAACATGGAGAGAGTGGGCAGGGGATTGGATGGAAGCAGGAAAGAGAAGGGAGGTAGCAGGGATGAGAAGCCCCGGTACATAACTGATACGATACCTTTCGTTTCCTCTTGATCAATGGTGTACAAATAGTCCAAGAAGGCAGCACCGAACCTTTGCATCCCGGCTTCCTTGGTGTACGCCTCCTGAAGGGCAATAGGTTTCACCTTCAACTTCCATTCATCGTATTTATAACCAGGTACTGTTTGAACCACGAATCAAATTGTAGTGGTATGATCGATTAGTTCCTCCAAATGGTGATTACAATTCAACAAACCATAAAGGGCGATATTGCCTATACTGTCCTGTTGTTTCAATAAACACAAAAGGGTGTCTGCAAGGTTGTGTATCGTCATCAAAGAGTGATCTGTGTGCCGTTTCATACAAATACCATATGTTTATCTTTATCCAGGATGAAGATTGCGTGCACACCATTGTTCTCAGCACTTCGGTAGTCAAAGAGCGAGGCCGTTAAATACCGTGGCCCGGTGTTACTCAGAGAATCACCACACTTCAGGAAGCAATTTCTCTGCAACACAGGAAGTCCACTCACTCGATTTAAGAACTGTACTCTATCCAGGCAAAATAATTTGTGGTGAAGTGCGATACACAAGATACACACAGGTCTGACTGTAAATCAGTGGTGAGGTTCTTCACTCATACAGCGTCCAGATGGGTGTTCTTAAATTTGAACCAAGGATCCACGACAAGCAGCTAGCTCATCGGGCAATATTGCATACTTACCACGTTTCATTTGATATGCTCATAAAATTACATTTAAACCTGTGATACCAAGAAAAATAGATGCTCACAAATTACTTACAGGAAGTGGTCCTGGGAGGTCAAACTCACAAACCAGATTGACATCAATGGCAACATTTCACCACCAAGTAAAACACGAACGGAAGACAAATGGGTGTAGTCTGGTATGAAAACAGCAATATTTACAAAACAAACGCCTTTTGGAGCGCTACTGCTCAAATAACCGATAAGTGGTACTTGACGATCAAGTCCATACCATGTCATTCTCTGCGGAGTCCTCGCAGTCATGCACGCCCATTATATTGTTCAGGCTCATCGCACAGCAGTTGACAAATCCCATTTGACAGTCAAAGAAAGGTTCACCTTTCATGAGAACCTGCAAAGCAAATGGGTAAACAATCTCCCACGAGCCTCAATCAAGGTAGATGCAAGAAAGAATATCGATTCGAATCGGAATATAGAAAATAAGTGCTGGTCTTGTAAAATCTAAAGAAAGGATAAGTGATATTTCACAAATTAAAATATTTAATAAATGTTTGCTATTTAACATTTATAACAGAATAAACACGCTGGCATTAAAATGTTTGTATTATAGCAACCTAATCACTTAATGAATAATATATTCATCAAGTGAAAGTTTACAAAAGTGAGCTAACTGCATGGTGAAGCAAAGTGAAACCGATATTTCAGGTGTCAGCCTTTCGTTAGAGTGAACAGGTGTGAGCCTTTCGTTAGAGTGAAAGAAGAATGAAACGAGAATTATCACTCCGACCAAGGACCAAATGACAAACTACGTCAAACTTCACTTTGCTTCACATGGCAGTTAGCATAGTGTCACCTTTGCAGTTTTCCTTGATAAAGCCTTTTGTTTGAAATGTCTGGCGACACAGGCCAGCACTTGCCTCGACAAAGACGAGTATTCCTCTGACCAGTTCATGGGCCTTTCTAAAAGTTTTCCAGCTAGCATGAGATAGTTTCCGAAATTATTTGATTGGTAAACGACAAAAAATACACATGAAAAAAATTCACTATTTAAAAAAAACCCAATCTATTATCTAATTGAGGAACCATTTATTTATGTAGTAATCAACCAAAGGTTTGTTTTCGACATTTCACAGAAAGCTCGTGTACATGAAAAGTAAATGCTAATGGAAGAGGAAAACCTTAAAAGCTAACAATATTGGCAGCTCAAGGTGTAGATTACACACAAGTCACTTTTTCCAAATCTGTGATCTGTTAAAAACTCGGAGAGGAGCATGGACAAACCAAAGGCAGAAGGACATGAGGATACGTCGGTGTATATTTACAGCAGTGGTGGGCAATCTATGTTTATCCGAGGGCCGCAAAACCTTCTTTCCCCAATTACAATCCAAAACGATGTATTTCGATTTAAAAGCTGTACAGTGCGTATCAAAAAAAAGGTAATCCGAATTCAAGGGGTTAATATGCAAAGGTTATTTATTTTGACAATTTACATGTGGTTTACTAATTAAGAGGAGATCCTCAGCTTTCCATTGATACCTTCCATGCATCATTGCTGTCACACATGACCGAGTACATGTTCATTGAAAATGACAAGTTGAAATCGCATTTTTACAAGTTTGGCTAATCGATGCAAGTCAGGATAATTGGTGCAAAATGAACGTCAGATGTGAACTTTTCTCAGGAATGATTGGCCTTTATGCACCCACACCTTCAACATGTCCACCTCCCCTTTCAACACAAAGCTCACAGCGGCGGAGCATGCCCTGAACTGCTCGTCTCACCATAGCCGGGTCATTGCGCAAAGCATCCACTTCATGTCGAATATGGCCCTGCAATTCGTCAAGATCACGGGGAGGAGTTACGAACACCTTGTTCTTTAAATGCCCCCAAAGGAAATAACCACGTGGTGTGAGGTCAGGTGATCGTGGCAGCCATTCGACAGCATGGTTGAGGGCGATGACTCGGTCTCCAAAGAGTTCCCTCAGTCGATCTCGGACAGCGATAAGACGATGTGCTGGGGCGCCGTCTGGGGCCCACCAGAGATATCTGAAGACACCACGAAGCTGTCGCTCAAAGTTCTCCTCCAGCTACGGTAAAACTTCATCATTGATCATCTGTAGATACCTGTTACCATTGACATTCCTTTGAAAGAAAAATTGTCCGATCACCTGACCACTTCCACAAAGTCCCAACCAAACAGTCCACTTTTTTCGATTCATGTTGGTGTCAAAATTAAATTCCGGGGGTTGTCCTGTCGGTGCATATTCAAGAACATTATGGGTATTGACCTTGCCGTCCATGGAGAAAGCAGCTTCGTCGCCGATAACGAGATACCGCAGGAAATTGACATCTGCTTCGCAACATGCTATCAACCATCTGGCAAGCACCAGCCTCCTGGCAAAATCCCCTGGCGTAAGTTGATGCCGGATGTGAATCCGATATGGATGTTGGTGGAGGTCCAGTCTTGTGATTCGGTTGAATGTTGCCGAAAGCAATCCCGTCCCATTTCATCTTGCGCTGGTATCCCTAGGATGCTCCAAAACTTGCTGCCTTACTGCTGCAATGTTCATTTCCGATCGCCCAGTGCGCCTCCTACCAGAATTCTCCTTGTTGCGGTTGAGGCTAGTGCCATGCTCTTGGTATTTTCTAACATTTGCCCAGATGGTTTTGGCTGATGCAGGCTCCCGTTCTGGGAAACGTTCCCTGAACGCATCACAAGTTCGCCGCAAACTTCCAGTTTGGTGAAAGGTTGTAACCACGAAGGTCCGCTGTTCAGTCGTAAGTTGAACCATCTTTTCAATGGCTCAGACTGTCTCTAAACCCATACACTTTAGGCCCATCTTAAATACCCATCTTAAACGAAGGATGACGCAACCGACGATTACCAGACCAGCTTAACAATTTTACATAATCAACTTGGCAGTCAACAAGTAATGCGTCCATTTAAAACTGTCTTGCACCGATTAGCCAAACTTGTAAAAATGCGATTTGAACTTGTAATTTTCAATGAACATGTACTCGGTCATGTGTGACAGCAATGATGCATGAAAGGCATCAATGGAAAGCTGAGGATCTCCTCATAATTGGTAAACCACATGTAAATTGTCAAACTAAATAACCTTTGCATATTAACCCCTTGAATTGGGATTACTTTTTTTATGATACGCACTGTATATTACATTATGTAAGCATCAAGAATGCAATGAAGGATCAAACACATTACTGCAAAATAAAAAACATATAAAGTCATAAATACAGTGGCCTGCCAAAGTATTCACCCCCTACCAATAATGCCACATTTAGATGAACTAGCGTGGATCAGCTTGCTACACTTGCCTCACCACACGTTGCTACTATGGCACAGGCTTTTTTGAAACTTTGGATCAGACTGTGCTTGACACCATAATATGTTAGATCAGGTCATTGAAAGGATCAGACCATTCCTCACTATTATAAGTTCCCTATATAAAATTTACTTCCATAAGGGTGGGAGTAGGGTATGTGGGGGAATTTGACAAGTGACAAAACCCATTGGCGAGAGGTGGATATTGATTTATAATAACATTAATATTATGCTATTATCAAAGTGTTGTTGTTGCTTTAGTTATTGGAAGTGTTCTTGAAAAAACGCCCCAAAAATGCCTTGGAAAAACGACATGGAAGTGGCAGGAAGGATCACGTTATTAACCTTTGTGTGGTATATAGATTACAATAGATCTTAGCTCAGATCCGTTTCTCGACACGATAAGCATAGATTGCCA
This sequence comes from Myxine glutinosa, assembly GCF_964187855.1. Taxonomy (NCBI): domain Eukaryota; kingdom Metazoa; phylum Chordata; class Myxini; order Myxiniformes; family Myxinidae; genus Myxine; species Myxine glutinosa. The sequence continues at coordinate 74,429,979 of NC_136271.1, read as the reverse complement.
CACGAATGTCGGGATTCCTCCTAATTTCTTTCAGTTTAGTGTCAAACAACAGTAGCGACTGTTTAAAAAGGTAACAATACGTGTTTGTGTGTTTATTAAATTTTTTACTTATAGTAAAGGTTTTACACAAAACGCCACAACAAGCTATTTATAAACGTCAACATGGCGTTTGCCCAAATAAGAAACCCTTTGGGGAGGGAGGATATTATTCGTATTAATATTGCTTTGTAATAACACGAATATTATGCTATTATCATGAATGTTGTTATTACTTTTGTTATTAAAAGCCACATTGGAAGAACACCACGATAAGCTATTTTAATAGGATGGGCAATCCCCTTGGCAGGAAAATAAACCCTTGGGTAGGAGTACAGGGGAAGTTAAATCGCTACAACCTCCATCCTGTGACCCTCCGTCTCCATGTCGAGTTTGGTTGCGATTGGATAAGTAACGACCGAATCTTACAGACAGACAGACCGACACCAAATTGCGAATTTTAGTATGAGGATTATGAATTATGTAAAAACAATGTTTCCAAATGAACTTTTTTGTTCATAACTGAAGGGGTCAAACGAAGCACTGTTAAAAATGAAGGAGATTACATATCAAGAATACCTCCAAAAAAACATGTACAGTCATGGCCAAAAATGTTGGCACCCTCGCACTTTTTTCAAATAATGCACTATTTCTTGCAGAAAATTGTTGAAATTAAAATATATATTTTGGTATCCACATGTGTATTTCTTTGGTTTGCAATGGAACAAAACAAAAAAAAGCTGATACGATTACTAAATCTTAGCTTATTCCACACAGAAATCCGAAAATGGCACGGACAATATTATTGGCACCTTTTTGAAATTGTTCGAAATAATTAGATTTCAAGCAGGTCATTCTCCTTTACTTCGGATTTGAACTCACCTGTGGTGAGTTGCAGGTGCCTGCAATATAAAAATCACTCATTCAACAAGTTTGAATAGAGAAAATGAGTCATTCTGCTGTTTTGTGTCACTGTGTGTACCACAATGAGCATGGAGAGAAGAAAGAAAACCAGAGAATTATCTCAGGAAGTCAGACACAAGATTGTAGCCAAGCATTGACAATCTCAAGGCTACAAGTCCATCTCCAGGGATCTTGATGTTCCTGTGTCCACCATACGCAATGTTATCAGGAAGTTTAAGGCCCATGGCACTGTAGCCAGCCTCCCTGGATGTGGCTGCAAACGTGAACCTGATCGAAGATTGCAGCGAAGAATTGTTCGAATGGTGGAGAAAGCACCTCGATCAACTACCAAACAGATTCAAGCTGACATTCAGACACAAGGTATGACAGTTTCAACTCACACCATCCGTCACCAACTCGATGAAAGGGCGTTCTATGGTAGGAGACCTAGAAAGACCCCACTGCTGAGGAAGCGTGAAAGGAGTTTGCCAAAAACACCTGAACAAGCCAAAATCATTCTGGTAGAATGTCCTGTGGACAAATGAGACCAAATTCGAGCTATTTGGTAAAGCACATCATCTCCATGTTTACAGAAAACAAAATGAAGCCTTCAAAGAAAAGAACACCTTCCCTACAGTCAAACATGGAGGAGGTTCTGTTATGTTTTGGGGTTGCTGTGCTGCCTCTGGCACTGGGTGCCTTTAATATGTGCATGGCATCATGAAATCAGGAGATTACCCAGGCATTTTGTAGCGCAAATTTCAACCCAGTGTCAGAAAACTAGATCTCCGTCGAAGGTCATGGCTCTTGCAGCAGGACAATGACCCCAACACACTTCAAAAAGCACCCAGGAATGGTTGAAGACAAAATGCTGGAATGTTCTGAAGTGGCCAGCAATGAGTCCAGAACTAAATCCCATTGAACACCTGTGTGGATATCTGAAAACAGCAGTTGGGAGAAGGCACCCTTCAAATCTGGGAGAACTGGAGCAGTTTGCACAAGAAGTGTGGGCCAAACTGCCATAGAGAGGTATGAGAAGCTCATTCATGGCTATGGGAAGCGCTTCACTGCAGTTATTTTGTCCAAAGGCTGTGCTACCAAATATTAAGTCCAGGTTGTCAATATTTTGTCTATGCCATTTCTTTTTATTTTCTGATTTAAAAGGATATATTAAGTTCTAGATCAAAAACAAAGGTTCTGTAATATTAACAGTGAAATTAAGAATTGTGGATACCAAATACTTTTGTCAATTTCAACTTATTTCTAGAAAAAATTGTGAGTTATTTGAAAAAAGTGCAAGGGTGCCAATATTTTTGGCCACGATTGTACAAATCAAAATTCACTGGTTGCAAAAGTATTCGGCCCCTTAGTTTAATACTTGGTGGAAGCACCTTTTGCAGCAATGACTTCAATGAGTCTTTTTGGGTAGGTCTCCACCAGATTTGCACAGTGATATGGTGTAATCTTTGCCCATGCTTCACATCAAAATTGCTCTAGTTCTGCCAAGTTTGGGGATCATCGATGGACTGCAATCTTCAAGTGTCACCGTAAATGTCCAATTGGATTCAAGTCAAGACTTTGACTGGGCCAGTCAATAACATTTATTGTACACCACTCCTTTCCTAATCCATCTCCAGGGCTGCATGACATCATCTCCAGGCACCGAAAGGGGCACGGTGATGACGCGCGCTTATAGGGAGTACTCAGTTTTCACTCCTTTTGTTTGTTACATGGCAAAAAATATATATTGCCAAGTACGTTGATCACTCCAGTTTGTTTGTTTGTTTGTTCCTTGAAAAATCAAAGATTTTTCAAGTGTATTGATTGGTCTTGTGTGTTATTCTGTCTGTCTGTTTGGGTCTGTTTGACTGTCTGTCAATCACCTACAGGTCACAATTTTAAACCGCCACACAATTTAAAAGTGGCGGGGATGATGCGTGCCGAAAGGGAGTACTCAGTTTTCACTCCGTTTGTTTGATTGTTTTCCTGCTTTTTTGTTTCTTTGTTTGATTTGTCCGGGTGATATCTCATTCATCCTTTGAGCTATGAAGCTGAAATTTAAACACAATAGTGAGCACGTGTCTTGGCAAAAAAGGCATTTTTAGTTTTCTGATTAATCAAATTGTTTTTTTTTCAACTGTCATCATGCCAGCTGGCTGGGTGTGGGTTCCTCTCTCACCAGCCATGGCACCTCAGCAAAGGACTTCTGTGACTCATTGGGACTGACACAATCTGTCAATTTCCCAAACCGGATCTCAGTCAATGGAGTATCTTCTCTTCTAGACTTGGTGATGACAAACTTCCCTGCAGATGTCTGCTGCTCTTCTTCTGCTCCAATCGGTTCTTCCGATCATGTGCTTGTTAAAGTGGACATCTCTCTGACCATTCTGAGAGCCTCCTCAGCATCGACGAGTCTGGCATTTCACTCAGGCCGACTGGCACGGGCTGCAAGCAGCCATCAATCATCTGGACTGGTCTCCCATCAACTACTGCCCCGGACATCAATTCTTCCTGGGAATTCTTCCAAAACAAACTGCTCTCTCTCTCATGGACAGATTTATCCCATCTTGTCTTCTGTTGTCTTACCCTTCCTCCCGTCCATGATAAACTGAATCTTGTGGTGAGGCAGTTGCCCTGAAACAACTTGCCTTTACCTCTTGGAAGGCAAATCCAACTGAAGGCAATCTCAGTTCCTTCCACCAATCTCGGAACAAGTGTGTGTCTACCCTCAGGAGTGCCAGGAAACAATATCTCTCCACTCTCAAGAGTGAACTCTCAAACCTGTCTCGCTCTTCCAAATCCTGGTGGCATCTGGTCAAATCCGTTTCTGGTGTTTGTTCCCCCTCCATCCCCTCCCTCACCTCAAATGGCTACACAGTTGACACCGCACGTCACAAAGCCGAATGCCTCAACTCTGTGTTTGCCTCAAAATCTTGTGTCCCAAACCCATCTCTCTCTGTTCCCACCTTAGCCAGTCGAACCCAGCTGCTCCTGGACTCCGTGTCCTTCTCTCCTGACAAGGTGGAGAAGTTTTTGTCAAACCTCGACTCTGATTCTGCAACTGGACCAGATGGCATCAGCCCACGGGTCCTAAAATCCTGCTCTGCCACTCTATCTCACCCTCTCTCTATTCTTTTCACCCTCTCTTTTGCTCAAGGTCATCTGCCAGGATCTTGGAAATCAGCAAACATCACCGCTTTACACAAAAAATGTGCAAAAACAGATCCTGGCAACTACAGACCAATCAGCCTGCTCCAAATTATCAGCAAAGTCATGGAATCCATCATTGCTTCGGATATCACATCCTTCCTCTTCTCCAATGGCTTGATCTCCGATCATCAATTTGGATTCAGACCAGGTCATTCTACTATGGACATGTTGCTTCTGCTGTCTCAACAATGGATGAAGGTCCTCAATGCCAAACAGGAAATCAGAGCTGTCTCCCTTGACATATCACGTGCCTTCTATACGGTCTGGCACCCAGCTCTGCTCACCAAACTAACTCTCCTCCTTTGGTATCCATGGAAATCTCCACGCTTGGCTTGCGGACTTCCACTCTGGTCGTGGGTCAACGTGTGGCCCTGAATGGATTTCTCTCATCGCCTCTTCCTGTTCTGGCTGGAGATCCCCAAGGTAGTGTTCTGGGCCCTGTGCTTTTTCTGGTCTTCATCAACGATCTCTCCGACTCTCTGGAAAATCCTCTCTATCTCTTTGCTGATGACTCCACTCTCTGTCGCTCCATTCCTCATCCCTCAGATCGGCAGCCTGCAGCCTCCTCACTCTCTGCAGACCTGGACAAAATCACAGACTGGTCAAACAAGTGAAACATGTCTTTCAATCCTGACAAATCTCACACTCTTACTATGTCTCTCCGAAAAGACCGACTGGAAAACCCTCCCATCTACTTTCTCAACAATCCTCTCAAAGAAGTTCTGTCGCTCAAGCTTTTGGGTCTCACTATCTGCCAAGATCTTTCTTGGGAAAAGCACATTTCCAAGCTGGCCTCCAAAGCCAGTCGCCGACTGGGCACCCTCCGTCGTGTGAAGTCCTTCCTTGGCACACATGAGCTCCTCACCACATACAAGGCTTTCATCCGCAGCTCAATGGAATACTGTTCCCCCCTCTGGGCCGGTGCTCCTGCCTCACACCTAGCTCGACTTCACGCTGTTGAAACCAAAGCTTTCAGAATCATTGGAATCTCCTGCGATGAAGCTAACTCCGAGGGCCTTTCACTCACTCACCGCAGGCAGGTTGGTGGTCTTTCTGTCTTCTACCGACTCGTCTCCGGCCTTGCTCCCCCAGCTCTCTCTGTGCCCCAAATATTCCGACAGGTCGCACAAGATCTGCCAGCAACCCTCTTATGGTCAAACTGCCAAAATCTACGCTCTCTGCTCACCTTCACTCTTTCATTCCCCTTTTCTCCCGCCTCTGGAACAAACTCCCTCACTCCCTTCAATCCCACTCCTCCCTCCAGGTCTTTTAAAACAGCTGTTCACCACCATCTCTTATCTTCCCCCATCCAAAACCTTGATCTTTTCTACCCCCACTAATTCACCCCAGATACACTTTTTCGAAATTCCAACTTCTTTCCTGGAAGTCCTTGCAGTGTCCATATGTTTTATACCTCTCCAACCTCCCCCCAAGCCCTCTCCCTCCCACAGTTCTATCGATGTCCCTGCCCTCAAATGTTGTGTTTGTGTCCTTCCCCCTCTCTCCCATCTTGTCTACCGCTCCCCTTATTTTGGGTTTTATGTGTTGGTTTGTGTCGGTTTGACTTTTTGTGTGATTAATGTTCGCTCTTTCACGAGCCTCGATCTGGTATACAACAACAACAAAAAAAAAATGCTTCGATGGGCACCCGGTGTTTGTTACTTGCAAAATCAAAGATTTTTCAAGTATATTGGTTGGTCTTGTTTGTTATTCTGTCTGTCTGTTTGGGTCTGTTTGACTGTCTGTCAATCACTTGCAGGTCACAATTTTAAACCGCCACACAATTTAAAAGTGAGCGGGGATGATGCGTGCCGAAAGGGAGTACTCAGTTTTCACTCCGTTTGTTTGATTGTTTTCCTGCTTTCTTGTTTCTTTGTTTGATTTGTCCGGGCGATATCTCAGTCATCCTTTGAGCTATGAAGCTGAAATTTGAACACAATAGTGAGCACGTGCCTTGGCAAAAAATGCATTTTTAGTTTTTTGATTAATCAATTAATTGATTAATTATTTAACTTTTATCGATTTATTAAGTACTTATTTATTTTCTTTCTCATCTGAGCAATATCTCAGACACCTTTTAAGCTAGAAAGCTAATATTTGGACAAGACAATGACCAAGCGATTTGGCTGTAAAGGGTATTTTAGTTTTATTGATTAATCAATCATTTCATTATTTAATTACTATTTAATTAATTACTTAATTTTTTTTAAGCTGCAGATTCGGATGAAACAGTGGTTGTTTTGGTATTCTATTAGCCAATTGATTCATAATTTTAGTACTTTGCCATTATTATATATTTATTTTTAATTATTAATCACTTCTTTATTTTCTTTCTTTCAGGCTAACCCCCGCTCCAGCAGGGAAAATGGCCTTAAAATACATGTTGTGTTTGTTGTTTTTGTATTTATTTTCTTTCTCAACTGGGAAATATCTCGGGCACCTTTTGAGGTCAGAAGCTGATATTTGGACACGATAGTGACCAAGTGATAAGGCTATAAATGATATTATTGATTTATTGATTAATCAATTAATCAATTAATTATACATTGATTAATCAAGTGGTCAATTTTTTAATTTTTTCGATTATTATTTTGTAATAAATTAATTAACGTTACAGCTTTGGAAGAAACTGGTGGTTTAGGTATGCTATTAGCCAATTAAGAAATTAATTATTTTACTTCTATTAATTATTTATTTATTTTATTTATTTAGAATTTATTTATTTATTTATTTTATTTATGTAATTAATCAATTATTGTATACATCTCCCTCTCAATCGCGTATTTGTGCTGCATGGCAGCATCGCCAAGTGCCAGAAGATATTTTGGCATAGGGGTGGTGTACTTTTAATGTATCTACACCACCGGTCAAAAGTTTTAGAACACCTCAATTTTTCCCGTTTTAATCGAAATTTACGCAGTTTAATGTCCAGTGAATAACCTCAAATGGTACAAAGGTAAGCAGTAAACTGCTTGAGGTTTAAAAAAAGTTTAGGTTAGCAAAAACGGGGAAATAATGTAAATTGCAGATAAATTGTTTTTAAAAAAAAGGCCTTCTTCAGGGAACAAGTAATGGGTTAACAGCTTACAGCGCAGCAATGTAAGTAAATTAAGCCCTGAAAGCTGATGCAAACAATTCCTACAGGTGTCCCAACCTCTGCTGATTACTTGATTACAAACCCCCTGTCTGTATAAAAACAGTATTGGAACAGACTGTTATTACACCCTCTGAAGCATTATTTGGACAATATTGCACTGCAGGAAGAAGGAAACTGGAGGAAACTCTGACAGGAAGAGGTCTGGCAGACCCAAAGCCACAACAGATTTCAGAAGACAAGTTTCTGAGAGTCAACAGCTTGCATGATAGGTGGCTCACAGGACAACAGCTTCAAGCACAGCTTAACACTGGTCAAAGTAAGCAAGTCTCAGTTTCAACTGTGAAGAGAGGACCTCGAGCTGCAGGTTTGACAGGTCGAGTGGCAGTAAGAAAGCCATTGCTAAGATGGCAAAATAAGAAAAAGAGGCTTGCCTGGGCCATGAAGCACAGCCAGTGGACTACTGAAGACTCAAAGAAGGTCTTATGGACCGATGAATCTAAATTTGATATCTTTGGTTCATCACGCAGGGTTTTTGTATGCCGTCGAGTAGGCGAAAGGATGGTTCCTCAGTGTGTGACACCAACTGTCAAACATGGAGGAGGAAGCGTGATGGTCTGGGGCTATTTTGCTTGATCCAGAGTCGGCGACTTGCACAGAGTGACTGGCACCCCGAACCAAAAGGGCTACCACAGCATTGTGCAGCGCCATGCAATACCCTCTGGTATACGCCTAGTTGGTCAGGGGTTCATCCTACAGCAAGATAATGACCCTAAACACACCTCCAGGCTATGTCAAAACTACCTTCGAGAAAAAGAACAAGGCGGGAGGCTTCAAATCATGGAATGGCCAGCACAGTCTCCAGACTTAAACCCCATCGAGCTGGTTTGGAATGAACTGGACAGAAGGGTGAAAGCAAAGCAACCTACAAGTGCAACACATTTGTGGGAACTTCTGCAACAGTATTGGGAAGAAGTTCCCAAACAATATTTGATTTCCATTGCAGAAAGAATGCCACGAGTGTGTGGTGGTTATATCTGCAAAAGGTGGCTACTTTGCTGAGTCAAAAATTTTCATTAAATTTTGTTAAACAAAATGATTCTATGATTTCTTTTTTATCTCCAATTGTTTATTTATTCTATGCTTAATTTCAGAGTACATTGAGAAAAAAACATTGCTTCAAAAAGAGGACCAACAAAAACAACAACAACCACGGTGCCCGAAAAAGTCCAACCCCCGCTTTGCGGGGAAAAATGGCCTCTAAAGGTGGTTTATTTTATTGAGACATTAAACTGCGTAAATTTCAATAAAAGCTGGAAAAATTGAGGTGTTCTAAAACTTTTGACCGGTAGTGCATACTTGTTTTCTTCTTATTCAGCCACTCCATTGTGGCTTTAACATTGTGTTTCGATTCATTGTTCCATTGAAATGTGAATCTTCTACCCAGTTTCAGATTCATGGCTGACTCAAGCAGGTTTTCATCAAAGATTCTCCTGGACTTTTTTGCAACGTTCATTGTCCCTTCTATCGTGACAAGCTTACCAGTCCCTGCTGAAGAAAAGCATCCCCATAAGATGATGCTGCCACCACCATGCTTCACAGTGAGGATGGTGTTGACTGGGTAATGTGCAGTGTTAGGCCTCTGCCAGATGTAACACTTTGAAATTAGACCAAAAAGTAAAAACTTTCTCTAATCTGACCACAAAACTTTTCTCGGCATGCCTTTATTATCATCAAGATGCTTTTTTGCAAACTCTATACAAGCTTTTAGATGCATCTTTTTCAGTAATGGCTTGTTTCTTGTCACCTGTCCATAGAGGCCCGCTTTGTGCAGGGAACTGGATATTGTTGACTGATGAACAATGACCTCCCTCACGGCCATAGAACATTGCAGATCTTTCAAAGTCATTGCTGGATTTACAGTGACACCCCAAACCAGTTTCCTGCTTGCCCGGCTGCTGAGTTTGGATGGGCAACCTGATCTGGGTAGAGTCTGTGTGGTATGATACGTCTTCCACTTAATGATGGATTTCACCATGCTCGAAGGGATAATGAGTGACTGAAATCTTCGTAGAACCCTCTCTTGAATGGTGCTTCTCCACGACTGTATGCCTGACTTCTTTGGAAAGCTCCTTGGTCTTCATGTTTCCCTTGTTGGTTGAACAAGTGAGTTGCACCTTGGAACACCTTAGATAAGGGTGGGAGCTTAATTTTTTTGGTTAAACTACTGATTACATACAGGTGAATCCTACTACACTTATTTTGTAACCTTTCACGCAAATAATTTGCTCCTGAAGTGATTTCAGCTTAATTAGGCAAAGGGTTTGCATACTTATGCAACTGAGAATCATCTGATTTTCAATGTTGATCCAACTTATTCACATTTTATCTGCATTTTTTTAGCTTTATCGCTTTGGAGTAGATTGTGTAGACTCTATACATTAAGTTTGATTTGAAAGCATCATTAAATAAGCTCAGGTGTCATCAAAATGTGCAAACTTTGGGGGAGTATGAATACTTTTTCAGGCCACAGTATATCTATCTATAATTCCAGCAATCTCTGTGTGTATGTTTGTATGTTTGTATGTTTGTATGTTTGTATGTATGTTTGTCTGTGACCGCTGTTTCTCGACAACTACCGGTCCGATATACTTGAAACTTGCCAGGTATATTGCTGGGGACCCGAGGATGTGCCTTTTCAAGGTTTGAAATTAATCGGACAAGCAGTTACCGAGCTATGTCCAAAAAACGATTCAACCAATCAGAGAGCAGCGAGCTATCACGTGTGCCGAACGTGGCGAACAGACTCTGCCTCGGACGGCACATTTGAGAGCGTATTCATTTATTTCACGTTTGCAAACTATGTTGGCGCTATGTTGGCGTTAAACTATGTTTTAAAACTAATAAAAACTAATTTGCGATTCATCGTAACTGCGATATACGACCTTCCGGAGCTCCCGTGAGAGCGTGCGCCATTACGGATAGTAATTCAATTAAAAACATAAAAACATTGTCCCAATTCAGTCAGAGCGAAGGGCGTTGTTTTAAGCGAAGAGCGTTTTATTTTTCCCCTTAAATTCAGTCGCCGGACGGTGAAAGCTTTTTTTGGGGGGCAGCTACTGGCAGCGACGTACGGCCAATCACAGGACACGTTGTTGTGTCGACGTGCCGTGTTGTTTTCCCTCGCGGTTTGGAATGTTTTTCCTTTTCATTTCTTTTCTCTTCCTTACGGAAGTACGGGCATTTCCTTAAATTTGCGATTCTTTCGCTTTCCTGCGCGTTTGGGCACGCTATGGCGATTTCTTTACCAAACTCCGAAGCCGTTCGCTTTGGACCAAACCATTTCATGTAAATAGAGGGGGGGGATTGTCACCGTACTCGCAAGCCGTTCGCTTTGGACCAAACCATTTCATGTAAATAGAGGGGGGGGATATAATTTTAGATATAGATATAGTACGGGCATGCCCTAGTACTATTAAATGTGACTTCTCGGTGACCATATATTGTGTGAGGAATGTAAAGTGACCATATATTGTGTGAGGAATGTAAAGTGACCATACAGTGTAAAATGTAAAACCAGGTTAGTGGGGGTGGGGAGTGTAAAGAGAGGTTTCCCTAGCAGGGTGGGATCACAACACCAACGATCTCAGAGGTACTGACTCGACTGAGTACAACATCATTTGGGCTTGCAAATATCGATGGAAATGTAGCCGACATTATCACCACAGTAGGAAAACTCACATCAATCGCAGTCCCTTCCTGGATCCATTTAAGGATTGGCTTGAAGGAAACTTTCCCTGGACTGTAGTAGGCAGAGTCAACATGGTTTTCCGTCACCTAAGAACACATAGAGTCAAGAATAATAAAAATAGTAAAGGCACCCAACTCTTAAATTAATCTCCCAAGAGGCAGGGTCATTGCATCTCCCAAGAGGCAGGGTCATTGCATCTCCCAAGAGGTGGGGCCGTCTAATCTCCCAAGCGGCAGGGCCGTCTAATGTCTAATTTCCCAAGCGGTGGGGCAGTCAAATCTCTCAAGCGGTGGGGCAGTCAAATCTCCCAAGCGGGGGAGCAGTCAAATCTCCCAAAATGAGGGGCCATCAAATCTCCCAAGTGGCAGGGCTGTCAAATATCCCAAACGGCAGGGCGTCAAATCTCCCAAGCAGCAACGCCATCAAATCTTCCAAGTAGTGGGGCCATAAAATATTCCAAGTAGTGGGGCCGTAAAATATTCTAAGCAGCGGGGCCATCAAATCTTCCAAGTAGTGGGGCCGCCAAATCCCTAAGCAGTGGGGCCGTCAAATCTCCCAAGTGGCGGGGCTGTCAAATCTCCCAAGTGGCGGTGATGTTGAATCTCACAAGCGACTGGGCCATCGAATCTCCCAAGCGGTGGGGCCATCAAATATAATCTCCCAAATGGCCGGGCCATTAAATATAATCTCCCAAGCAGTGGGGCCATCCAATCTTCCAAGCAGAGTGACCATGTAATCTCTCAAGTGGAGTTGCCATTGAATCTCCCAAGGGGAGGAGCCATCAAATCTCCCAATAAATTTTCACAAAAGCAGAATAAGAATTAACATGGGTGCACAAATATGGGAAAATGGTAAATTGTCACAAGATATTCCATATAAAGCAATGTACAAACCTTAAATACCACTGTGAATCTGGTAATGTAGAAACCCACAGAGAGAATAGCTTCTTTAGGAGGCCGTGGGCGCTGACTAAGAATGCCTCGAGTGTGAATTCCAGAATGTTCTGCATAATCGTCATAAAGTTCAAAATCTTCATCTTCCTCATCCACATAGCTTACAATGGCTGGTACAAAGGACCAAGCCCAGGAAGTCCACCCCTGCTGGCCCTCTGCATCAAGTGCCAGCAAAGACTGATGGTCTCCAACCTCCAGTGGAATCTTCCCATCTAAATGGATGAGCGAGAGCAAAAATACGATACAGCTCACACGTCATACATACCCACTGCATACTGAACATTACATCAACAGCCTCGGTGCTTAGATGGGATCGTTTTTTTTTATGAGAGAACCTGAGCAACAGGATGATGTACAATGTCCAAGATACATCACAACTCGAGAATTTTGCAAGCAAACTGTGGGTACAATGGTGGCCTGGTGATAAACATAATGGTGTTGCCTCCGAGAGATTCTGGATTAAAATCCAAGTGAAGGTGACAGTGTTTTAAGGATATGGATTGTAAGCATCTGGAAATCAAGCTAATCACAGGAGAACCATCATGACACCATTGGATTGTTGGTTAAAAACCCAGCTGTCTATCCACATGCGACCAATGAGAATGCAGCAACATTCAACTACCTTCAGCAAAATCAACATTTTAAAAGCTGGTTCATCCCAAGAATGTTGTTAATCGAGATGTGTTCATTCACCCATGTGCATGTCCATTTCACTACAAGCAACCTTATCCAAATCCCACTATCACACCTCTATTTCTTCAATCAACTTTAAACCCACTAACCGAGTTTTGTGAAATGTTTTATCAAAATAATAATAAAATTCCATTAGACTAATTCCATAATTGCCCTGTAAAGGTGTGTGCTACAATTTGAGGTCACCCTGACAGACCCACCACCCCCTGTCAACCAGCATTGCCATTTTCATAAGCATGAATGGACATTCTTAAGACTTTGATCCCACAGTAGGCAAGTAACCAAATAATATGATTATTTAACAACAAAACACATGAAAATCATGAGTAAAGCCAATATATAAAAATCACTACGTATCAATAAGCTCCACCATAGAGCGGTAAAACCTGCAAATTTACCATGAACACAGACTGTCCTACACTGTTTAGTTAGGACGAAGCAGGCCCACAACGTGGCTTCTTCCCGGATCCAAACACCGATAAAATTGAACACTTGCATTCGAGAACGTTTTTGCAGAAATAACTGCAGTTCAACGAATACCCGGTGACATGGCAATGAACCTGTGAAAAGTGTTAAGTTTCCCAGAACCAAGCTTTCCATAATCCCGATGACTGCTCTAACACAGATAGCACATGGAGCAGTCTAGTGGGGTTTTACAAGTCTTTGGTAACCTATAAATTTGGCACAAACTGCAAACAACATTCTCTCCATGCCAAATGCCTGTGGGAAGAAAAGAATTTTTATTTTGACGAGATCTCAAATCAAAACCAACCAAACCCCGCCATCCTCTTTTCATCAACACTTGGAAGGTCTGCACAACAATGGAACAGCACGATTTAGCGTATCATAGACGACAACGTGAGCACACACAGCATGCAAAGCACATTTAAAGCACTCCTGGGTGGACCCAAGGCTGGCCGGTGAAGAGATTCTACTCCTTATGCTGTGAAACATCACCCAATGCATTCTTCCATGAGACTTCAACAATGTGAAATAAAAATAAACAGTAAATAATGAAAGCACCAAAAACCTGATCTGCAAGTCCAGAGCAAACACAGACAGCAATTACCAGGAAGCAAGCCTTGCTACGGTACTTTAGCAAATGTGCATAGTGTACATGCCTTGATACATGTGAAGTGCTTAACACAAAATCTCCATCACAGCAGTTATAAAAATGGAACTTCATGACTGCAGTCCAAAGTGTGTTCGCTACACCAATTAAATCCTATAACTTAAAAATATGGAGACCTATGTAATTGTATTTTTCTTGAGCATGTATGTCGTATATTCAAAATGAGTTTTTACTTTTTCCAACTTTGGCCTGAAAAATGGAATCGCATGTTATTGATTATCGCAGCTTATCACATGTAGGACAGGAGAATTAGGATATCTTTACTTTGTTTTTACAAGTTCCTTTTTGTACAAATGTCCTTGCAAGCACTTAAAAATTTAAGCGCATTACAAAGACATTTGTAAAAAACGAACGTATAAAAACAACGCAAATAGGATTTTATCCTGGGGGTCACAGCATCATAAGCGCAGTGCTCAGATAGGAAAGCAGACAACCCAGATAATGCAGTTTCTAGTTAATGGCCAATACCTATGCGGACAACAAACACACGGTCAGTCTGTAGTGCAACAAAGTGGAGTGTGTGTAGAGATGCGCCGTGGAGTGACTATAGAAATATTTGCTTTTGCTGATGCTACAAATTCCATATCAGAATCCATTCCGATCAGGTAATCTTGTCTGAAGAGCCAGGTGGAAGCAATGGCATCTGTGAGGTGTAGTCCTGAAGATGTTGACCCTGTAGATGTTCGGCTTTGCAAGGCTGTGGGTCTCTCTCCAAACGCTAAAGTTCTTTATCAGAGTGTGTCTCTCAGTCTCTTTGGCACGATGTGATGATCAAACAAACCTGATCGGTATGCCACATTCATTGAAGAGGCAATCGATTACCGCTTCAACTCATTCAATCTCAGGCTCTTGTGGTTCATAGCATTGCAGCTTTACAATGTCTTTATTACTCAACATTATTTTTATCCTGTACTGTCCGATTGCAAAGGTGGGCGGTCCGCTTCGAAAGTCCGCTTATCCGCTTATCCGCTGCAGCGGACTAACGTTTTCGAAGCGGATAAGCGAATCGGAACAACCCCCGGAAACCGAAGCGGATAAGCGTAAGCGGACTACCGAAAAATTAAAGCGCATCGCGATTCGCCAAATCAGCTGTTAGCCTGAGCCGTTACTCTAGAATTGTGAATATTTATTTAAGTGAATAATAAGTGAAAACTGAATATTTTATTGGACGCTAGAGCGGCAATAACTTCAAGATGGAGAGATTTCTGACTCTCCAGCCCAGCGGCAGTGCCAGGGACAGGCACACGAGCGACGCAAACCAGCAGTCCCAGCACAGCGACATCCACAACCCGGCGGTCAACATGATGGGGGACGTGGAGGACAGTCAGGAGATCTGCGCCCTGACCCCTCAGCAGGCGCGCAGCGAGAGCAGGATGTCGCTGGACTCAATCGAGTCGGCTGAGATCAACGTGACGGCAGGTTAGTTCTTATATTATTATTATATTTTATCGCAACGAGTTGAAAATTAATAAGTGCTTCTTTCTTCTTATATTATATTATTATTAAATGATTAAAAATCCTTGCCGGTCTAATGATTCATTTGAAATGAATTAAAATCAGTTGAATGACATTTAATTTTTCAATTTACAAATCTGAAATTATTTGACATTTGTTTTATAACTTTTCTTTTACTTCAGGTTCAGCCACCTCTTCGTGGACATGGACCTTTTGATGGCCACGGCGCTGCACCCCCAGCACAAGCTCGCCACGGTCAGGGCCATCTGCAGGAGGCAGAACAACGACGCCATCTGCGACCTGGTGAGGGACAAGCTCATCAGGGACCTGCTTGCCCTCGTCCTGCCTGACGAGCACCTGGACCCTGCCCCCCAGCAGGGACCCCAGCCTGGCTCGAGCAGTACGGACTACCTGTTCGCCATGGAGGAGGGGCAGCAGGAGGAGAACCTCGAGGAGAAGATCAGGGAAGAGGTCAACAACTGGTCGAGGAAGCCGCTGAGGGGGAACCCGGGGCTCTCGCCCAATCTCTTCCCGCTCGAGTTCCGTGATGCTTGGGTAACTCTATTTCTCAGGCATAACACGCCGCTCCCGAGCTCTGCCTCGGTCGAGCGCGTGTTCAGCTACGGGTCGGACATCCTCAGGCCTAAGAGGTCGGCCCTAGCTGCACCGAACTTCGAGGCCCTCGTCTTCATGAAGGGCAACCTCCAAATCCTCAAGAAGGCCCACGAGGTGGAGGAGGAAGACGAGGACTAGTCAACAGACTGCTAGTCTGTTGACTAGTAGACTCTCTTGTCAAAGAAAGGACGGGCAAATTGATTTTTCTTTAATGTAACTTGCATATATTAAAATTATATTTAAATTAACTGTAGAGTAGAGTAGAGTCGAGTGGAAAACTTTATTTCAATAAATTTTGAATAAATTTTATTCAAATAAAAATGTATATTTTTGATCTTAAAAGCTTTGTTTGTCTTTGTAGTAGTTAGAAATGGCTATTTAGGCTTAAAAAGCATTAAATTCCCTTTAGAAACGTCAAAAATCGCTTTAAAAACGTCGAAGCGCTTTTAAAAAATCGAATCGAAGCGGATAAGCGGATAAGCGGTAAGCGGACTAAGATTTTCGGCCGCTGAAGCGGATAAGCGAATCGGACTACACGGGCTGGCGGAGCGGATAAGCGGTAAGCGGACTTAAAATTTTCCGAATCGCGCCCACCTTTATCCGATTGTCGATTTCTTTGTAATTAAACTGTGATTGCTAATTTAAGGAGTAACAAAGATATCCAGTACCGTTGGATGCTGAGGAGCCCATTCAACTCACTACTACACCCATTTGTATTCTTTGCTCTGATTTTATCACCGAAAGATTGATAATTCCAAGGTTGACTCAAATATAGCTTTGTTAACCTTGTTTTAGTCGGAACTCTTACTGGTCTACAACTGCCGCAGGTCTCTTTCAGATTAAAAGTGAGCTTTCAATGGGAGAATACGACAGATTATCAATTGGCAATCATTGGGAAGCAACTTTGAATAAGTTAGTTAGTTAAAGCTACAACCTACTCCTAGTATCATAAAAAGTAGCTACATACTGCACTTGTAAGCCATTTTGAAAACACAATAAGCTAGCTACTCTTGAAGCTGCTTTAACATCCAGCTTAATAAACTTATATCAAAACCTTTGATGGATCAATCCTGTGGTGAAAAAGTGATGAGCTTCTGCTAGCAGAGCAGTTAAACAACTCAACAAACACAAAACATGCCTAATGAAAGGATTCTAAAAGGAGCCATCACTCTTGCTGATCTGGATAATGCGTTTTTAAACTGATCCAGAACTTCATAAAATAAAAACTCTACCAACCGAAACACATGTAGAAACACCCTGAGCTAGCACATGCTGCGTCTTTAAAGCCAAGGATTGGTTGCACTGCTACACTATAACAAAACCTTTGGACGAGCTACGTGGTTTAAACAAAAAAAAGTGGAAATACTTTGACTGACACTTGCGTTGTAGGTTGTAGTGTTGAGCCTTGGCACAGTTGGTAGTTGATAAGTAGCAACATTTGCCTATACCTCTGCTTTGGTTGGCACAGTGGACAAAGAACCACAAAACCCTTTGTAGCAGAATCAGCATTTCGTGAAGGTTTTCAAGTCTGGCCACATTTGTCTGGCAGAATGGCCAAAAGCAGTGGTTGTTAAACTTTTTTAGGCAATGACCCAAATCCAGACAATTGAGTATGCTGGTGACCCATGGCCTACAAACAAAATAAAAACAAAAAGTGAACAAATATTTTAAATAATTGCAACAGCGTGTCAACCAATGCCACTGCGAACTACATAAACTAATGAGCAGGATGATTTTGCTAAGCTGTTGCTAAATCTTCAAAGTGGGGTTTCATCATGGAAGGTGCAGTGCAGATTGTGTTCGGGCTGCAACCTGTTTCAAAGCTTTGTCTTTGTCAGTCTGTGCTGAAAAACCTGCCTCACAAAGGTAGGTGGTCATGAATGGAAGGAGGACTTTCACAGCTTCAACCTCAGTAACAGGCTTTTCTGCATGGATTTTTACCCAGAAGGCACTGAGGGACTTCCACTGCATCCTGAAATTGTGGTGCAGTGCTTCATCATGCTGAATTTCTATCAACTGTTCCTGCAGTCTGACAGGCATCGCAATGTCATCAGACAAATATCCGGCAACCACGTTGAAAGGATTCCGCACCCAGTTGTATTTCTTGACATTATGAGTGGGAATGTAACATTCAAATTATTTGCTAAGCCTGTCCAAGTGCCCCACACACATTTATTGGAAGTCCTCAAATGATGGTTTTGTCTTCCTGAAAGTCTTCCAGAAGTCGTTCAAGGGCAGGAAGGCAGCTTTCCTCCCTCACTCAAATTTCCTTTTCCACAGCTTAAATCATTTTCCTTCTGAATGATGACAGCTTTTCTGTCAGTCCGATGAGCATGTGATCACGGCCTTGCATAGAAATGATCAACTGGATGACTTCACCGAAGATGTCTGCAAGGTAGGTAGGCAAATGCTGTACCATTTCGGCTCATAGAACCCTCCAGCCAAACCATGTTTCTTCTCACGCAAAAATAATCCGAACTCAGTCCGCAAGGTCACAACTCACTGAAGTACCTTTCCCCACGAAAGCGACCTGATCTCGGAATGGTACAGCAAGTGCATGTGTTCTGATCCGTAGTCTGACCACATTCTCCGAAACAGCTGAGTGTTGAGTGCTCTTGCTTTGACAAAGTTCACCACTTGAACTAGCTCATTCATGACGACAGCCAACTCACCCGACAGCCTTTGTGAAGCAAGGTTCTCACGATGAAGAAGACAATGAATGATGATCACGTTCGGATTCACTTCTTTCACATGAGCTGTGAAATCTTGTTGTGCCCCAAACACATGGCTGGTACATTGTCGCTGCAAATGCTGCTGGGCCCAAGGCAGTCCTTCATTTAGGAAGCAATCCACCATTGCAAAACGTCACAGCCTTTCATAGTTGTGGCCAGAGGGCGACAAAAAAGGAATGCATCTTCCATATCCGTCTGGCCTCAATATCTCACATACACAAGTAGCTGTGTGTATGCTGCACTACATCGTGGAAAAGTGGGCAACTCGCACCATCTTGTGACTTTTTTCTTGTTTTGGTGCCCCCTCACAACTTACTCAAAACAGCACTGCGGCCCTCAATCTCGTCGAATAAAAAAGAGAGAGAGAAATGCTCAAGATCATATATACACAAATAACCAGATTAGGACAATCATTTGAAATGCAGGTTCTGCAAAAGAACAATCCACCATAACTTGGTATACACAAAGTGTTGAATGTTGAGGGCTGAGGAAATTTATTTTAAAAAAAACAAACAGTGTCCACTTAGAAAAACAGTTGTAAATCTAGAAAATTCCACTGTCCATTTCAAGCCTGAAAAAAACATGTACACATGTCTGAATGAATGAATGAATGAATGAATGAATGATCGTTTTAAGGCCATTTTTCCCCGCTAGAGCAGGGGTTAGCCTTGCGGGCCCCATGACAATCATGGTTCCCTGTTTGAGGCAATGTTTTTATGGCCGGATGCCCTTCCTGACGCCCTATCACAAGTGCAAAAAGTGTTTTTTCCACACTAATACAAGTGCAAAAGTGGTTTCCTGCACCAACACAAGTGCGAAAAGTGGTTTTTCAACACTAACACAAGCGCGAAAAGTGGTTTTTCCACACTAATACAAGTGAAAAAGTGGTTTCCTGCACAACTCTCTGCTCACCTTCACTCCTTCATTCCTCTTTTCTCCCACCTCTGGAACAAACTCCCTCACTCTCTTCAATCCCACTCCACCCTCCAGGTCTTTAAAACAGCTGTTCACCACCATCTCTTATCTTGCCCCATCCAAAACCTTGATCTTTTCTACCCCCGCTAATTTCACCCCAATTCCACTTTTTTGAAATACCAACTTCTGTCCTGGAAGTCCTTGGTGTCCTTGTGTTTTATACTTCTCCCCACCCCCCCCCCCCCCCTTCCCACGCCTCCTCCCCCCAAGCCCTCTCCCTCCCACACATCTCCCTGCTGTCAAATGTTGTGTGCTCTCAAGTGTTTGTGTGCTTCCCCTTCTCTCCCTATCTTGTCTTCCGCTCCCTCTTTTTACATATTTACATATTATTTACATGTTCCTGAGAACAAATAAAAATGGAGATGCAATGGTATTGCATGACCAGCACTGCACAACCAATGATATATACTGTACAACCAACTATACTTCACCACCGTACAACCAATACTGTAGGACGATTTCCTTTGTACTTAATTTGTGCTCAAATGACCACATATTTTCAGCCTTTAATTGAGATCATTATCGTACATAAGTATAAACGAAACCAAAATGTTCATCGTACCCGTACTGTTATCGATTTCCATCAAGCCGTGATCGACTTCTGGTGACATTCATGATCAAATTTCTCCAAACATCCCTATCCTGTACTGCTTCCTGAAGCTCTGGCAGAGAGACAGCCTGGTTGCATCAATTACCCCATTCATACCTTCATTTTAGTGTCAAAGGGTCAATTTACCAAGTCTTCATTATGGAGTTCAGTTCACATTGGAACATCTTCACACAAGTTCATGTGACAATATGAATGTGTATTTTTCTATTATTTAAAATAAATGTAAAATGGAGTAAATGGGAGAAGATTAACAGAGATGGTTAATGCACAATTCGTAAAAGTTAAGATATGATTAATCCTCGAAAATGACCAACAGTTTGTGTTTTAATATTAGCTTTTTGTTTACCTTCGCAAAAGCGGAAGGTTATGTTTTGATCGCTGTGTATTTATTTGTATGTCTGTGTGTGTGTGTGTATGTTATTCGCATAACTCAAAAAGTATTCAACCGAATTGCATGAAATTTGGTGGGATGATTGGTTATTATACGGGACACATTTGATTAGATTTTGGGAGCAATCAGGTCAAAGGTCAAGGTCAAGGTCACGAAAAGGTCAAAATCGTATTTTTACCAAGTACAGAACAGTAGCTGCGGCGAAGGTATGCGCTCTACCGAGTGCCCGTTCTTGTTGTTTCTGTTTGGGTGAAGTGTCAGAGTATTCATGGGGAAAATGGCAGGGGCATAGAAAAGGCCATTTTGTATGGTATGCATCATGTGGCAATGTATAGAAAAGAAGGGACATTCCATATCTTGTAGAAAATGCCAAACAATACAAAATAAGGGGCATTCAAAAAATCTCGTGTGCATGCTGGACTACCTTTATGTTCTTAGGAGGAACCAAGTAATGCTCTAGAAAAGTTCATATAAAGGGGCACCAATTTGATTCATATAGCTGCATGAAGAACTAAGTGTTTTATTTGCCAGATGTAGGGCACCCCTTTATATGAACAATTTATATTACAAATGTAATTCAATGTGCATACATAAACTTATCTACACACAGTAATAATTTTAAAAAACTATTCCAAACAAATAAATCAATGTACTGACCTCCACATGTTGTTATGGACTCCCAGTGGTCCTCCTTATCACTGGCTGTGGATTCAGGCTGCTCAATCTCTCCATAATAGAGGGCAATTGCCAGTTGGATGATTCTGATGAACATGGGAAGCTGCTGGTCGGTGACGGACAAGCTGAGAGACTCACAAAGTGTATGAATCTGTGTTAGGACATAAGCGACCTGTTTAGAAGCCTCCCATCGCTACTAAAGTAATAAATCAACATGAACAACGAGCAGCATTCAATAAAGAAAGAAGAAAGGCACTTTCAACAATGTGTACACAATGGGGAAAAGGAGATAAATAAAACATTTGAGAAGAGGAACAGGAGGAGGGAGGATAAAGGAGAAAAGGGAGGATCAGAGAGTTGAGGATGAAGAGACAAAAGGAGAATGGAGTTTATTATTTTTTTAACCGAGAAGGCTCACAAGGAATTTATACATGTATCACATGCTGGCTTGCACGAGAAGATTTCAGTGTATTTTTACATCAATTATAAGGACATTAGTAGGTAATAGATGAATTAACAAAGAGTACTGAATTTCCATGGTCAGAAAGTGAAAGAGATTCAGTCTCTTGGATTTGCAGGCATGATCATCATCTATGACCTCTCCTAGGTCAACCACATAGCAAAGCTGGCTTCCAATGCCAGTGGCAGACTGAGCATCCTTTGTTGTTGCAAGTTATTGCTAGAAAAATCAGAACTGCACATGACCTACAAAGCCAATTATTCAGAGCTCAATGGACTCGGAGAGTACTGCTCTTTCCGATGGTCTGGGGTTCCAGAATCACATCTGTCTCTCATCGATTCTGTGGAATCAAAACCTCTGAACATTAATCAAATATCCCACATTGAGGATGAAACTAAACAATTATAATATTCATATCACAGACAGGTCAAAGGTATCTGTTCCTTTACCACCTTTATTATTATCTCACACTGTCATCTCGCTTCCTCTGTCTATGCATCTGTCTGTGCGTCTGTCTGTCGGTCTGTGCGTCTGTCTGTCGGTCTGTGCGTCTGTCTGTCGGTCTGTGCGTCTGTCTGTCGGTCTGTGCGTCTGTCTGTCGGTCTGTGCGTCTGTCTGTCGGTCTGTGCGTCTGTCTGTCGGTCTGTGCGTCTGTCTGTCTGTCTGTCTGTCTGTGCGTCTGTCTGTGCGTCTGTCTGTGCATCTGTCTGTGTGTCTGTCTGTGCGTCTGTCTGTGTGTGTCTGTGTGTGTCTGTGTGTGTCTGTGTGTGTCTGTGTGTGTCTGTGTGTGTCTGTGTGTGTCTGTGTGTCTGCCTGTGCGTCTGTCTGTCTGTCTGTGCATCTGTCTGTCTGTCTGTGTGTCTGTCTGTCTGTCTGTGCATCTGTCTGTCTGTCTGTCTGTGCATCTGCCTGTCTGTCTGTCTGTGTATCTGTCTGTGCATCTGTCTGTCCGTGTGCATCTGTCTGTCTGTGCATCTGTCTGTGCCTCTGTCTGTGCGTCTGTCTGTGCATCTGTCTGTCTGTGTGTCTGTGCATCTGTCTGTCTGTCTGTCTGTGGGGCTGTCTGTGCGTCTGTCTGTCTGTGTGTCTGTCTGTCTGTGCATCTGTATGTCTGTGCGTCTGTCTGTCTGTGCGTCTGTCTGTCTGTGCATCTGTCTGTCTGTGCGTCTGTCTGTCTGTGCGTCTGTCTGTCTGTGCGTCTGTCTGTCTGCACGTCTGTCCGTCTGTCTGTCTGTGCGTCTGTCTGTCTGTGCATCTGTCTGTCTGTGCGTCTGTCTGTCTGTGCGTCTGTCTGTCTGTGCGTCTGTTTGTGTTTGTGTCTGTCTGTGTCTGTCTGTGTCTGTGTCTGTCTGTTTCTGTCTGTGTCTGTCTGTGTCTGTCTGTATCGGTCTGTGTCTGTCTGTGTCTGTGTCTGTGTCTGTATGTGTCTGTATGTGTCTGCATCAGTGTCAGTGTGTCTGTCAGTGTCAGTCTGTCTGTCAGTGTCAGTGTGTCTGTCAGTGTCAGTGTCAGTGTGTCTGTCAGTGTCAGTGTCAGTGTGTCTGTCAGTGTCAGTGTGTCTGTCTGTGTCAGTGTGTCTGTCTGTCAGTGTGTCTGTCTGTGTCAGTGTATCTGTCTGTGTCAGTGTATCTGTCTGTGTCAGTGTGTCTGTCTGTGTCAGTGTATCTGTCTGTGTCTGTGTATCTGTCTGTGTCTGTATCTCTGTGCGTCTGTCTGTCTGTGCGTCTGTTTGTGTTTGTGTCTGTCTGTGTCTGTTTGTGTCTGCGTCTGTGTGTCTGTCTGTCTGTCTGTGCATCTGTCTGTCTGTCTGTGCATCTGTCTGTCTGTCTGTGCATCTGTCTGTCTGTCTGTGCATGTCTGTCTGTCTGTCTGTCTGTGTGTCTGTCTGTCTGTCTATGCAACTGTCTGTTTGTTCGTCTGTCTGTCTGTGCGTCTGTCTGTCTGTGCGTCTGTCTGTCTGTGCGTCTGTCTGTCTGTGCGTCTGTCTGTCTGTGCGTCTGTCTGTCTGTGCGTCTGTCTGTCTGTGCGTCTGTCTGTCTGTGCGTCTGTCTGTCTGTGCGTCTGTCTGTCTGTGCGTCTGTTTGTGTTTGTGTCTGTCTGTGTCTGTCTGTGTCTGTGTCTGTCTGTTTCTGTCTGTGTCTGTCTGTGTCTGTCTGTATCGGTCTGTGTCTGTCTGTCTCTGTCTGTGTCTGTATGTGTCTGTATGTGTCTGCATCAGTGTCAGTGTGTCTGTCAGTGTCAGTGTCAGTGTGTCTGTCAGTGTCAGTGTGTCTGTCTGTGTCCGTGTGTCTGTCTGTGTCCGTGTGTCTGTCTGTGTCAGTGTGTCTGTCTGTGTCTGTGTATCTGTCTGTGTCTGTATGTCTGTGTTTCTGTCTGTGAATGGGAGGAGGAGGGGTTGGTATGGGCCAAAGGAAGTGTTTAATGGAAGATTTGTTCTTTTTAACTACGTTTAAAATCCAAGGCCTATAAACGTCTGAACTGGCTCAATGCGCAGATTACCGACTGTGTATAAAATGGAAGAAAGTCAGTCAGCAGATTGCTTGACATTAAATTTGTCAGCTTTCTTTCATTACATTTGCTTGCATAAATTTGTGATGTCCACTGTACTTAAACATACTTTACTTCTTTTGATTTATAAGCCTTAACAGTAACCTGCTGCGATAAAGAACGTTGAAGTTTTCCTCTTAGTCAAGTGACTAATCTCTCCCTCAAATTAGTTCAGGGTAAAGTCCTAACATTGTTGGCTTGTATCAACTAAATCTGCTATATCCCCACTAAACCTCAATGCGTGAACCTTTGACCTTCTGTTCTTCCTGTTCTGTAACCTTTTAAATTAGTTTTTTTTAAATTCCTTACCCATTAAAACCATGCCGTTACACACCTTTAGTGGTTTAGCTACCTGGGTATGCAAAGACAAACCGAGGTATATTTTTATTAACCCTCAACCTTACTGAGGAATCGAATAGTTACCGTGGGGGCAAGAGGCGGGGTCAAAAATATATAATTATTGTCAAAGCAGAAAAAAGGAATAAGAGAGGAGGAAGATGGCAGAGTAGGAGTGCATGAGAGAAGAAGGAAAGAAGGGAAAGTAAGTTGGAAAAATATAAGAGTAAGGGAAGGGGAGGGAAGTGGAGGGAAGGGGAGAACTACAGAGCATACTAAGGGAGGAGACAACTCTATTTGATCTCCAAATCAGTTTTACATCATACAGAAGAGAATGCAAGAGAAAGGAAATTTGGAAGTGCAGGCGACACCTTGACAATCGTAGGCATCTTTGCGCTGATGCTTCCATATGTGAAGTGCAGGCGAGTGCGGAAGGAGCACTTGTAAATGAGAGGATCCTGGTACACATCAATCTTCCCGCTCGCATTGCGCTTGTCCAAGCACACAGTGCAGTCGGAGAAGTTAATCACCTTCCGCAGCACCAGCTCCTGAGCTGTCGGACAGAATCAACACAGCACTGAGGTTCACGTGTGGTATTTGAAATGTTTGAGGGAATATGAATGTGGAGGGATAGGGACGCTAAGGTACACAGCAGAAACATGGAGGACATTAAAACATAAATGATGGAAAACCCTTTGAACACAGACGAGGGTGAGAGTGTGGGGTCGATAGAGTAGGAGGGAGGGGTGGAAGAAGCGAGCAAGGCAACGTTCCGTGAAAGTTTGACTGGGCATTTCATCAGTGCGACGAGCTGTGTAAAACAAGCCCAAAACGCTCATATAATACTCCTGTGCTGTTGGAGAATAAAAATAAAACGATCCAGCACGTTTCATTTGTCTTTCAGAGCAACTGGCCCAAAACTTCCTAATTGGAGCAGTGTTTGTGTTTCTCCAAAGTCCTCAAAGCTCCTCAGGAACAACCCCAGGAACTCATTATAACAAACCCGTGGGCCGACGTACATTTGTTTTGTCCACCGAGGAAGTGCACTTGGTCGCAATCTATGTATGACCAGAACCTCAAGCAGTTATTACAGAGGCTTCATCTAATGGCTGAGTATATGAAGCAGTTAAGAGAAAAAACAAAACAACCATAGTCTGCCTTTAAAGCCTCGATGATAGCCATTAATCATTCCTCCAGCCGACCAAAATGAGACAAATACCTGCTAAATTATTCTGTTGCGTATTCAAAACATAAGTCTCTTTTTACTGTGCTCCCTGCCCAGTCTCCCTGCCTAGTTCAGTGGGAGAGCTGCATAATGGTTTCCACAAGGCCTCAAGATTAGGCAATGCATGCCAACCGTGCAGCCTCAGCACAACAATAGTGGAAAAGCCCTACGGCAGGGCATGTGACGATAGAGTGGACGGCGTCACAACAAACACTATTTGGTGGTTCAGAGGGTGCGAGTCATGGCGGACCAAGCAGAGTGGGTTCGGCAGTGGGGTTGGGTGGAAAGGGACCGTTGGGCCAAAGCTGAGGGAAAGAGTCGGAGAACTTGAGATCGAGACGACAAGGCTGGGAACATGTGGCTGGGCCATGGTCTGCAGACAAGGCCCCTCGTAACAAATTTGAGGCTTATCCACCCAAGAACACCACCGACTTTTTAATGGTGTTTTCATTTAGCCCAACACTAAAATTCATTATTCCATGCACGTTTTATGGCAGTGGCTACCTGCCCGCAGGCTGAAAATTAAAAGCTCCTCCCCAACCCTCCCCACCCGAGTCGGTTAAGCCAGCCATATTTAGAGACGGCTATAGAGTTCCTTTCCCGAATTACTCCATCACGAAGCTGCGCAAGTCACTAATTTCTTACCGCCCGACATTCCAGTTAAAGGTACCTCGCAGCAGTGTGGCGACACAAGCGAACACCAATTGCGATAACGGCAACGTGGAGTATTCGTCAAATAGAGCGCTGGGCCGCAGACGAGAAAACCAAGTTAATAAAGTTAATTTGATCTGAAAATTACTCGTGCTTTTGTGAAGTGAGTCAGTGTACTGGCAGGGAGTCTTGGCAAAAAGGAATTTGATCCAAATGTTATTTTCACTTATATATATATATATATATATATCCAAGTGTAAAGCTTTACGTACATCCCAGCAGGAGAATGCTCGACTTCCAATGTGGCGGTTCTGGGTCTGACTCCCTCACCAATTTCTAACATAACCATAGCACGCATAGCCACATCGTTGTGGAGGATTCCATGCTGAATTTGGAAATCGAGAAAGAAAACATTTCTATATCAAAACTGTACACCCACGACACTGAAGGGGGATACTGTGGGTTCAAATATGAAATTACAAACCCGATACACTTGCACAACGTTTACCTCGCCCTACGGACACTTGATAAAAATGTCGTCAAATTTTTATAATTCACAAGGTTTTTAATTAAAGACGACAAAGAATGTTGCCCTACGCGTCCTAAATAAAACGATATTGAAGGTGTACAAAACATCCATCCAATGAGGAAAGTGTGGAGAGTACCTGTAAAAGTAGAGCACCGTTTTTGTAATACGTGTTTTCCTACGCCTCAGTTTTTGTAATCATGGACATGGAAACTTAGCAAATATAAACAAAAGACTAGTTGGGCTTCTCTGTGTCAAAAATAAGTGGAGTTGTTGTTGTTATTGGTGTTGTTGAAGAATAAAGGCTTTCAAAAAGGCCCTTCATTACTGGACAAAAAAGGAGCATTACAGCAGGGTGCGGTGGTGAGCAGCATGGTGGTGAGCAGCACAGTCAGCTCGCACCGTTTGGCTTCACCCAGCCATAGAAAAACATGTTTATTCATCAGAAAAGCCCAGGGTCTGTGGATTAAGACAAAAAAATTAGGTTACGTGGGTTAATTTGGCTGTCAGTCGTGAAAACACATATTGGGAGGCTATTTAAAAATTTGCCAGCTCGAATGATGATCAGAAAGCCGGGAATGATTACTGCTGATTGGTGTCCAAAGCGGTGCCAAGGCAATGCACATGCATGTAGAACAGCGTGCGCATTGTATTGGAACCACCTGCTTGGAAAGCACCTTTTCCTGTTTCAACTGTAATCGCCTTGTGCTTTCAAACGGCTATGTTACACTATAAGTACATTATGACATAGCTCAGAGTATTAGGCCCTTTCGTGACATATGACACGTAATGACATCTGACAACATTTAAAACATGGAGCGGCAATTTCAAATGCACAGCTCTCACACAAGGGAACACGGCGGCATGAGCAATTGTTTTGCAAAAAACAGCAAAGCTCAAATTAAACGTAAAGGATTGTTCAAAGGTTTCTCGCTGTCAAAAAAATGGGAAGCACAATTACAAAAAAAATAATGATAATAAATAAATAAATAAATAAGTGATCCTTTTTTCGTTTTGGAAATCCCCACTGCATTGCATTTGCAGATACTTGAAGATGTATGAAAGGTTCACGTTCTGGGTGTTAGCCCTGCCTTTTTGCTCCGACGAAGGGTTATTGCCCGAAACATCAGCTTCTCTGAGCTTCCGACGGAAGCTTAACATACCTTAATCAACATCCTGTTGATTTCATCCATTGCTTCACAAATGTGTAGCTGAACAAACGATAAACTATTATTGAAGCAGCCCTTTGAGACATCAAACCGATTTTGCTAGGCTTTCACAAACACCCTGGAAATACCTTACAAAATCAGCATCTCAAATCTATCGAATATAGAGATGACTCAAAACTTTGGTAGATATGCTTAACAGTGCGACGTGTGCAAATTTAATGCAGTCGATATTTCAAAATTCACAAAAGTAGATCACTGCATGTGGACCGTATTTGTAGGTGTGAGGTACGTGGTTATGCTAGAGAAATGGATGCAAAAATAACACTTTACAAGAAGCCTGCGAGACTGCAAACCCCCAAAAAATGGATCAATTACTGCAAATCGCCACCTTTTACAGGTGCAAAAGAGGTACAGATCTCGTTGTCGAAACACGAATTGCGACCAGAGAATGCGAGAGTGAAGGTGTATGCTTGTTAGGCTTGCGAGGGCCGGGAAAGGAGGTGAGGCAGGGGTGTCCCCTTAGCCACGGCCACAAGTATGGCAGGGTGGGCCCTAAAAGCAGCAAGTCAGCAAGATGGCACACTGTGGGCAGCCTCTGTTCTGACCACAGAGCACTGAAGCCTCTCAGTGAAAGGCCCCTGCGACCGGCCTCCCAGACAGTCCTCCCATTTGCCGGCAAGTGACGAAATGCGTGCCGGCAAATTAGGCTCCCGCGCACGAGGACTCCGCGACGGCCGTGCACATGCACCATTTCCTCTGTGGACTGCACGCAGGAAGCAGGTTACCATGTGCTCGCCAGAGAACGAGGAACACACACGGCTTTATTCAGGCCCCATTAAAACCCGACTCTAGCACGGCGAGGTGCATGTAAAGTACCAACATGTTTGCTGTTGAGAAAGAAGATGACATTTCTTCGCAATCTCAATCCAAGTTCCAAAACATATCGGCACAAGACTACTAGCCAGTTCCATTATTAGCAAATATCACCACCATTCGTTGTGCAAGTAAGCCAAGTAAATATATACCTTAGTAAAAAGACTAATTATTCCAGCTTTTCATTGATTACGTTTAGTATTCTCTTTAGTGGCTCCGTCTGCTGCGTTGCCAATTATCTGGCCGTGTAATAGCGAATGTAAAACGGACATCCGAACAAACACAAATTATACACGACATCTACGTGGAGACAAATCCTGGTGAGGGCCATTTTCCAAGGTTATATTATTTAATCACAGGGTGATGTTTAATCAACATGTTCATGTCAATTTCACGAGTTTCACAACAGAATCAGCAAAGAAAAAAAAATTGTCGTTGTTTTACCGAGTCAATAAAAAGTGGACTCTGGATATATTTTGCCCTGGTACTGCTCAAAAGGGTCCACTGTGGTTCAAAACCAATGCATCTCCCAAAGTATCATGTGAAGGGCCTCATCTACAAATTTATCTTAACCGTATGCAGCACAGCAAACGGCACACAGTAATAAAAGGGAGGACCTTCACGCGACCAATAGGAATGGGATTTCAAAGTAGCGAGGTACTGAGGATTTTATGTTTAGTACGACTCCCTTAAACTCACACGATACTGTGCCCCTGTTGCATAATTTTCAGTGAAGTAAATAAACAAAGCAGACATTTGAGAAACCAAATGTTTGCACAACTCGAGATAAACTTTGCCACACCTCATTCAATTAAACAATAAACATAATGCTTGTATTGGAAACCATAGTCACAAACCGAGATATGAATCGCCTTGTGTTAAACTTCCGGAGCTCAAAGTAAAGTATTCAAAACAATGTGTTGCAGATCAAGTTGTAAACGCACCAAAAGGATTGTGTGAAAACCAGCGAGCACAAAACTCCTTCGATGCAAGGTTACCCGTTTTCCCATTCACCATTACAAGGCCGGATAATTGCAAACACTAACAGATGCCAACCTTCTCATTATCTACGCAGACTAATCTCACACACCACCTAGCTGCATCCCGGTGCAACAATCTGCATTTTCATCATCCAAAGACGCACAGGATCAGCATCCCAAGCACAGGATTTCTGCTTGATGATCCACTGCACATATTTCAGGACACACAGTGGCGGCCTAGTGCTGAAGACGATGGGCAAGCATCCAAGAGGTTGTGAGCTCAAATCTTGCTGAAGTAATAGTATTGTTACATCTGTGGGGGTAGGGGATGAAATACTATTGTGGACATAGAACTGTGTAGGGTAGCATGGACTGTGGACGCGTAGGAGACATTTTGTTGTACATATGCAGGGAAACTGTGAGCTTAAGGTTGTTTATGTGTTCTTCACACGGGGGGTGAAGACGTGCTAATTAGGTAGGGTTGAGGGATAATTTCCCCAGTGTGTGCTTCCCCCTGTGATCAATCCCCCACGTTTTTATGGCTGGCCATCAAAAAACAGCTCATTAACCAACAACACCGACATGTTTCTGACGGAAATCCAGCACATTCATCATCGGGCTAAACACCGCCCCACCACGGCCGATGTAATCCGAACATTCCCGAAGAGACTAAACTCCGCCTTGAAGGGATCGTAATGGACAGGCCACGCTCTGAGCTTCATAAATGGTCATAGAGACATGGGATGATTCAATAGAGCTCAGCAATTGGCCAGGGATGACGTCAGAGCGAGAAGGTTAAAGCATTGCAGAGGAAGAAGAGTCGCTCTCTCTCTTGGTTTTTGTGTTTGCCGAACAAGAAGCTCACCATTGCTGGTGCAGTTGGTGCGCTAGGATTTGTAAGCGCTTTTGAAGAAAGTGAGGAAATATTTTGGCTGCGTGGGCAGTATGTGGGCAGAAGAGAAGAGGAAGAAGTTCAAGGAGTGGCAGAAGGCGAAGGGTATGGGGGCAGAAAAGGCAGAGCATGAAAGTTATAAGGCAGCCAAGAAGGCTGCAAAGAAAGAGGTAGCAAAGGCACAGGAGGCATGTAGGAAAATGTACAGAGAACGTTTGGATTTGGAAGAGGGTCAGAGAGTGGTATTCAGGATTGCAAAGCAGATAGCGAAAGAGAGGTGTGATGTGATGGGGGTGAGCTGCTTGAAGGATGAAGTGGGACAAATCGTTGTGGACCCAGATGGAATTAAAGGAAGATGGAAGAGATATATGGAAATGCTGTTGAATGCAGAGAATGAATGGGATGGCAACACAGAGAGTAACCAAGTTTTAGGACCTGCAGAGAAGATAACCGAGAAGGAAGTTGAGGAAGCGATAAAAGCAATGAAGAGTAGAAAAGCGGGAGGGCCGACGGGAGTTGTGGGAGATATGTTGAAGGCAGAGGGAAATTGGGGTGTGAAGAGAATGACAGAGATCTGTAATCTGGTGGTGAAAGAAGGCCGCATTCCAGTGAATTGGGAACTGAGTACCCTCGTCCCTCTATACAAGGGGAAAGGTGACCCTCTGGACTGTGGCTCGTATCGAGCGATAAAGTTATTGGAGCATGGAATGAAGGTATTGGAAAGGGTGTTGGAGAGGAGGATAAGGAAGAAAGTGAAGATTGACGAAATGCAGTTTGGATTTATGCCAGGAAGAGGAACGACAGACGCGCTTTTTATTGTGAGGCAGTTGCAGGAGAAGTATATGGAGAAGAGGAAGAAGTTGTTTCTTGGTTTTGTTGATCTGGAGAAAGCATTCGATAGGGTTCCAAGTGAAGTAGTGACATGGGCATTGAGGAAGTTAGGAGTGGAGGAATGGTTAATCAGAGTGGTGATGGCAATGTACAAAAGAGCACGCACAGCTGTAAGGACGAAAGACGGGAACAGTGGTGAGTTTGAGGTGAAGGTGGGAGTGCATCAGGGGTCGGTACTAAGTCCACTACTATTTGTAGCTGTGATGGAGGTGCTGGCTCAGAACGTAAAGGAGGGTTTACCGTGGGAGTTGTTGTATGCAGATGATCTGGTGTTGATTGCAGAAAGTATGGATGGACTGAAGGAGAAGATGAACAAGTGGAAGGAATGTATGGAGACAAAAGGTCTGAAGGTGAATATCGGAAAAACGAATGTGATGGCAAGTGGTAAAGCATGTGGTGAGGTGGAAAGAACTGGGAAGTGGCCGTGTGCTGTGTGCAGGAAGGGTGTCGGAGTGAATTCCATTCAATGTACAATGTGCGCTGAGTGGGTTCATCAAAAATGTAGTGGCTTGAGAGGGTCATTAACCAGTGTGGCAGCTACATTCAAGTGTAAGGTGTGCACAGAGGGAGCTGCAGATGGAGGAAATGTTGAGTTGGATCTTGGATACGGCGTGAAGCTGGAAGGTGTGAAAACATTTTGTTACCTAGGAGACATGCTGAATGGAGAAGGTGGATCAGACTCGGCAACTCTTGCTCGAGTGAGATGTGCATGGAAGAAGATTCGGGAACTGAGTGGCGTGCTGACGAGGAGGGGAGTGTCGTTGAAGCTGAAGGGAAAGGTGTATGCTGCATGTGTGAGAAGTGTTATGATTTATGGGAGCGAGACATGGGTAATGAACGTAGAGCAGCAACGAAGGCTGGAAAGGGTGGAAATGCGAATGGTTCGGTGGATGTGTGGAGTATCGTTGAGAGAGAGGAAGACAAATTATGAATTGCGAAAGATGATGGGAATAGAGCCTGTGATGGATGCTGTGAAGAGAAACAGGTTGAGATGGTTTGGTCATGTGTTGAGGAAGGATGAAAGTGACTGGTTGAGAAGAGTGATGGAAATTAATGTAGCAGGAAGTAGAGGACGGGGAAGACCGAGAAAGACTTGGCTAAAGATGGTCGAAGAAGAAATGCGGGCAAGGGGGTTAACAAGGGGAGATGCAGAAAATAGGGCAAAATGGAGAACATTGTCATGGGGACCGCAAGGCTAACCCCCGCTCTTGCAGGGAAAATGGCCTTAAAATGCCTGTTGTTGTTGTTTTGTCGTGGGCAGTATTGCGAGGGAGGAAGAATAGGTGGCTCTCTCAGTTTTTTGCTCTCTCTTTTGTCATAGTTGAGCCAGCGGACAGCTACTTCGTGCCAGTGGCCGCTGGTGGAGTGAATTTCGGAGCCTTTGTGCCACTTGCAATAAATGCGGAAGGAGGTGTGGTTGGATCTGTGGTGCTCTTCGGGGAAGCTGTAGCCGCGCTGTGCTTTCTGGCGAAGAGTGAGAGAGGAGGACGTCTTGCTGCCGCTTCGCGGCTCGGGGTGCTTGTGTGGTTGACCAGTGCCATTGTGGATGCTTCGACGCTCGGTCCTTTAGCCGACCGTCCAGACTCGTTCAACGACCACCAAGCGTCCAAAAGTCCTCGTTGAGCCTGGAGCTGAGTGTCGGCCAACTAAGAACATTTAATTTTCATTTATCTTTCCCCTTGTCCGTAGTTGTGTCAGCGTGGAGGGTCCCTCGCGTTAGATTAATAGTTTTACCTCAGCATTCATTTTATTTCTGTGCCTTAATTTTATTAAATTTATTATTGTGCATTTCATTTGTCATATTGTTGATTTTCCTTGTCTCATTCCGTGTGTGGGTTTGAGGAATAAACCACATCTGTGCAGGCAAGCACCCTGGTTTCCTTCGCCTGCGCACGACGGACTGACCGCCAATTTTCGACTTGACCACCTCAGAGTTAAAACTGTTTGGCTATCTGCTGCCCGTGATCTTAATGACCGATGACACGACAGTATTAAGGATTCACACCCAAATCTTCTGGAAAGCAGGTGATTCTCAAAATTACCATTCCACTACCAGATTGTAAGTAAAATAAATAAAATTAAAATAAACCCAAGGTGATGTCAGTGCTAATGCAATGCCCTTGTTGCGGTTTACTTTCATGCCCTGAGAAGAACCAAAATGCTCTTAAGGAAAGGTGGCAATGCCAAAAACAACCCCCCTACCACTACCCCCAAAGAAAACCTTCATTGTGGAGTGGAGCATACACACATGTGGCTTTTCTTCATGCATCTCTCCAAACCATTTCCAGCACTCTGAGGTCTGCGATTTCATCAAGTATGGTGTAGCTGCTGTATACATGTTGGCAAAAGTTTGACTTGTCTAATGATAATGTGCAGGCAATAACAGAAACAGACCTGAGATGTCATTGAAGGCCCTCTCCCAAAATTCGTCCACAGTGTAGCACTCGGCAGCCTTAACGTTGACAGAGAGGACAATATCATCTTCCACGTACTTGAGGATCAAGTTATTCACCAAGACGCTCACATTGTTCACGACACGCCGCATCAAGCTCTGGACGTAACCTGAAAAGTACATGCAACAAGGAATGCCACATAAAACAGAGCACCCTGCTGCAGATTACTCAACGTACACTTGGCACAAGCAGTGCTCGGTAATTCACATGCCAAGCCAAAGGAAAAAACAAAACAAAACAACGTAATGATACAAAATGCACCACCAAACCAACTACTAAAACAAACCAACTACAGATCGGTCCACAATTTATTCTTACATTGATCTGAGGCCCAAAGTGGAGCTATACATAGATCACGTGCAGGATAAAGACATAAACAGACATCAGTGCATTTTTACATGAATTACGTGGACATTGGTAGACAATGGATAAACACACGTATATGGAAAATGGGATTTGAACCTGCAGTTCAGATA
This sequence comes from Myxine glutinosa, assembly GCF_964187855.1. Classification (NCBI taxonomy): domain Eukaryota; kingdom Metazoa; phylum Chordata; class Myxini; order Myxiniformes; family Myxinidae; genus Myxine; species Myxine glutinosa. The sequence goes on along the minus strand of NC_136271.1, from coordinate 74,395,275 downwards.
AGAATACGTACAAGCCGTTCCATTTCGGACGGTTTTAATCCCTGGGCTAAGGCATACGCAAATGTGTGATGATCTGCGATCTTTAGATTAGAATCTCTGTCACAAATCCAGACCAAAGTACATGGAAAAGTAGTGTTACTTTTGGTGCCAGGCTGTGGTGCACACTGCACAAGCTTGAACAGAAAAACTGGTTCCTCATGGTAAACAACATAAAGGCCGTCTCATCGGACCAATGGGCAATCATAGACCATTGTCAGTTTGCTTGAGTGGTTGAGCTTTGGGTGGCAAAATAAAAGGAATTTCTTTGTTTTTGTTTTTGCTAGAAAGCCAGAAAAACACCTTGTGAAAGAGGTTTGCACAATGTGCAGCACAAGAACCAGAATGTACTAAACAGACTTACTGCACGGCATTAGGTAGCTTACCATGCCAAAGCCGAGTCTTGTCTTTCGTAAAGGTAAACATACTTTGAGGCAAGAGTGCTGCGGAGAGAATGTGTCCGTGTGTGCATAACACGGGAGGCTTGTACAGAATCTGCCAACGAGGATTCTCCTTTAATGGACAGAGATTACTTTCTGTTCTGAGAGCTTTGGCAGACAGTAACAAGAGCGAACCAGGAATGACACTTCATATTTCTAACAGTATTCTAATCCCATGGAGAAATTATCCAAATGTGCCAAAAAGGGTTTAATGCAGTATGTTGCAACAACTTTTTAAAAAACCCTTTCACATAGTCTGAACCAAGGACTTTGGTATATATACTGTTACATTTGTGTGTGGGGCTTGGGAGGGTCGGAAGGGGGGTTTGGGTAAGGGGATAGGAATAACCTTGGAATAGTTAGAAATGTATAGCTCAGTACGCTCCGTGGTCAGATTGTTTAGCCGTTTTGATGTATTAAGTAGGGAAATGTTAGCCTAAAAATTGTCCTGTTTAAATGTGCATCATATAAAGGGTAATGCGGTGTTCAATAAATAGCCAGGGTTTTATGTGAAGAACCTGCATGTAAAACCTTCTGTACACCCCGTGTGAAAAGCCGGTGAGGTCTTGCAGAGAGAGAAGGAAGAGTTTTAGAGGTGCGTTGTCCAGAAAGCAAGGGGAGGGGTTTAGCTCTTTCGGGTTGATAGAGTCCTGAGAGGATGGTTTTTGGATCACCTCCGATGTGGCTCTTCTCCTGCTTGCCTCTCCCTACTCGTGTGCCTGCTCGCTTGTTTCGTGGACTGCTTTGTCACCTCCTTTATCGACGAACGCCAGAGGATAAGGCCTCATTCGGTTCTCATTTCCCCTCTCTGTCCATGCTTGAGTCTGGTGTGAGGCGCCTTAGATTTCCTTAGTTCCATTGTGACGAAATCTTTACTTATTACGAGTCTGTGTTCTTCCTTTTGTCCCACTCATCCCGCCGACAATACACATACTACAACAGCATCTGTCTGTCTGGTTTTCTATCTCATCTCATACCTCTTCGTGCATCATCATCAAACTTTGCAGGCATAATTAGCAAGGTCTTACAGATATGCTCACAACATCAAAATTTACTTCAAATTTGTGCTCAGTTCAAGTCAAAAATATACTTTTGTCAAAGTGTTCATCATACCAGATGACACCATGGCATTTCAGTAAGTTGTAGGTGGTCACGAGATTGATGTTGTTATGATCCCAATTCAGTCAGTTCATCACAGGGTTATTGCTGTTGTCGTTTTTAGACTATGGACCTCCCCATCCTATAAAAATGTGAATCAATCCAATCACCCATCCCTCACAGGTATGCAATATTTGCACATAAATGTGCAGGTCTTTTGCTCAGAAAATGCATTTACGGTTATTAAAATAAGAGCTTTACTTCCTCATTCCCCAACCTTTGCTAGAATCTAGTCATACAGGTGAAATGGAAATTTTGTCAGGTGATGTCAAAAAATCTACAGTGAACTATCAGCACAAATCAATACTCTATTGAATTATTAAGGGATGAGTGAGGTACCCATGCTACGCACGGGTGGGGAGCCGAAAGCAAACAGACAATGCAGAAACGGTGAATGCTAAACCATGAACCAATAAATTCCACATTCATGTGCCACCTGTATTCGAACATCAAGCATGGACAGCAGGTTCGTGAAGGACTTGCACAAAAAAATGTACCTGTTTGAATGGTTCTATAGCCAGTCAATGGCAAATCTGCATATGGCGAATCCGCGATTGTCACGGTTAGAAAGTAGAAACCGTCATGTCATTTCCTCATTCATTTGAACTCGATATCTCTATTTTCATTTCAAACAGCACAACTCCAATCACAAATCTTTGTGTCCCAAACCCATCCCTCTCTGTACCCACCATACCCAGTCGTACCCTGCTGCTCCTGGACTCCGTGTCCTTTCCTCCTGACAAGGTGGAAAAGTTTCTGTCAACCCTCGACTCTGATTCTGCAACTGGACCCGACGGCATCAGCCCACGGGTCCTAAAATCCTGCTCTGCCGCTCTATCTCACCCTCTCTCTGTTCTCTTCACCCTCTCTTTTGCTCAAGGTCAACTGCCATCTGCTTGGAAATCAGCCAACATCACCGCTTTGCACAAAAAAGGTGCAAAAACAGATGCTAGCAACTACAGACCAATCAGCCTTCTCCCAATTATCAAAGTCATGGAATCCATCATTGCTTCGGATATGAAATCTTTCCTCTTCTCCAATGGCTTGATCTCTGATCATCAATTTGGTTTCAGACCAGGTCACTCTACTCTGGACATGCTGCTTCTGCTGTCTCAACAATGGATGGAGGTCCTCAATGCCAAACAGGAAATTAGAGCTGTCTCCCTCGACATATCACGTGCCTTCGACACGGTCTGGCACCCCGCTCTGCTCACCAAACTCTCCTCCTTTGGTATCCATGGAAATCTCCACGCATGGCTGGCGGACTTCCTCTCTAGTCGTCGTCAACGTGTGGCCCTGAATGGGTTTCTCTCATCTCCTCTTCCTGTTCAGGCTGGAGTTCCCCAAGGCAGTGTTCTGGGCCCCGTGCTTTTTCTGGTCTTCATCAATGATCTCTCTGACTCTCTTGAAAATCCTCTCTATCTCTTTGCTGATGACTCCACTCTCTGCCGCTCCATTCCTCTTCCCTCAGATCGGCAGTCTGCAGCCTCCTCACTCTCTGAAGACTTGGACAAAATCACAGACTGGTCAAACAAGTGGAACATGTCTTTCAATCCTGACAAATCTCACACTCTTACTATGTCTCTCCGAAAAGATAGACTGGACAACCCTCCCATCTACTTTCTCAACAATCCTCTCCAAGAAGTTCTGTCGCTCAAGCTTTTGGGTCTCACTATCTGCCATGATCTTTCTTGGGAAAACCACATTTCCAAGCTAGCCTCCAAAGCCAGTCGCCGACTGGGCATCCTCCGTCGTGCGAAGTCCTTCCTCGGCACACCTGAGCTCCTCACCACATACAAGGCTTTCATCCGCAGCTCAATGGAATACTGTTCTCCCCTATGGGCCGGTGCTCCTGCCTCACACCTAGCTCGGCTTCACGCTGTTGAAACCAAAGCTTTCAGAATTATTGGAATCTCCCGCGATGAAGCTATCTCTGAGGGCCTTTCACTCACTCACCGCAGGCAGGTAGGTGGTCTTTCAGTCTTCTACCGACTCCTCTCCGGCCTTGCACCCCCAGCTCTCTCTGTGCTCTGTCCCCCAAATATTCCTACAGGTCGCACAAAATCTGCCAGCAACCCTCTGATGGTTAAACTGCCGAAATCTCGGCTCTCTGCTCACCTTCACTCTTTCATTCCTCTTTTCTCCCGCCTCTGGAACAAACTCCCTCACTCCCTTCAATCCCACCCCTCCCTCCAGGTCTTTAAAACAGCTGTTCACCACCATCTCTTATCTTCCCCCATCCAAAACCTTGATCTTTTCTACCCCCGCTAATTCACCCCAGATCCACCTTGTTTGAAATTCCAACTTCTTTCCTGGAAGTCCTGGCAGTGTCCATATGTTTTATACCTCTCCCACCGCCCCCTTCCCATGCCCGCCCCCCCCCCCCCCAAAGCCCTCGCCCTCTCTCAGATCTCTCGATGTCTCCATGTCTCTCGGTCCCTGCTCTCAAATGTTGTGTTTGTGTCCTTCCCCCTCTCTCCCCATCTTGTCTACCGCTCCCGATGTTATATGTTTTATGTGTCGGTTTGTCTCTCTGTGTGATTAATGTTCGCTCTTTCACGAGCCTCGATCTTGTATACAAAAAAAAAAAAAAATAGCATAAATATAAAAAATAAACCTTTACCAACATTCGTGACATAAACAAATATTGAAATCCATGCTGACGTTACATCCAGATATGGAGCAGGTCCGTACGGTTGGAAATTCAAAATCATAATTGTATTCACTCAATTCCAAACAGCATAACTCAAATCACAAATTGATTCTATAACAAAATACTGTGTTAAATGATGATTGTATTGAGATATTATCAAACCAGCTCATTATCGTCATGTGTTCACTTCCAGATTCGCAGCAGGTTTGTATCGAGCCAACTTCAAAATCATAACTTTATTGAGCAATTTATGAAACCTCCTACCTACCTTACAACATCCGCTGGGACCCCAAAACGTTCCACAGAAGGTTTGGTGGGGCTAGTCCCAAAACTGAGGGAGTAGTTTGGGGACGGAGAGACGGACGGACAGTCCTGTTTTGTAGTATAGATTACTAGCAGAAGTACCCGGCATTGCCGGGCGGGGGACGGGCGGGGGAAGGGGAGGGGAGGGGAACGGGGGGAGAGCGAGCCCCTTGGTAAAGCGAGCGATTTTTTTTTTTCATAGCGTCATAGCGTCATAGCGTTCATAGCGTTTCATAGCGTTCATAGCGTTTCATAGTGTCATAGCGTTCATAGCGTCATAGCGTTCATAGCGTTTCATAGCGTCATAGCGATTTTTTTTTTCATAGCGTCATAGCGTCATAGCGTTCATAGTGTCATAGCGTTCATATCGTTCATATCGTTCATATCGTTCATATCGTTCATAGCGTCATAGCGTTCAGAGCGTTCATAGCGTTCATAGCGTTCATAGCGTTTCATAGCGTCATAGCGATTTTTTTTTTCATAGCGTCATATCGTTCATAGCGGTCATAGCTTCATAGCGTCATAGCGTCATATCGTTCATAGCGTTCATAGCGTCATCGCGTTTCATAGCGTTTCATAGCGTCATAGCGATTTTTTTTTTCATAGCGTCATATCGTTCATAGCTTCATAGCGTTTCATAGCGTCATAGCGTCATAGGAGGAGGTGGTGGTCGATTCCAAGGGATCTGGGTGATATTTAGTATTGTAGGAGGGGGTGGTGGTCGATTCCAAGGGATCTGGGTGATATTTAGTATTGCAGGAGGAGGTGGTGGTCGATTCCAAGGGATCTGAGTGATATATAGTATTGTAGGAGGAGGTGGTGGTCGATTCCAAGGGATCTGAGTGATATATAGTATTGTAGGAGGGGGTGGTGGTCGATTCCAAGGGATCTGGGTGATATTTAGTATTGTAGGAGGGGGTGGTGGTCGATTCCAAGGGATATGGGTGATATTTATTCTTGCAGGAGGAGGTGGTGGTCGATTCCAAGGGATCTGAGTGATATATAGTATTGTAGGAGGAGGTGGTGGTCGATTCCAAGGGATCTGAGTGATATATAGTATTGTAGGAGGAGGTGGTGGTCGATTCCAAGGGATCTGGGTGATATTTAGTATTGCAGGAGGAGGTGGTGGTCGATTCCAAGGGATCTGGGTGATATTTAGTATTGTAAGTAGTGTATATATGTTGCTTCTGGGACACTCTCATTTTCCCATTGACTTACATGTTAATTTTTCCCCTCCCTCATTGCCCCTAAACACCTCTATTTCTCTCACCCTGTTCTTTACGAACCTTCTAACCTTTTGACATGTTATCCTTATTCATTAGACCACTTAAACAATGGTCCTTCTGTGTGAACCTGTGATCCTTCTGACCTTATGGACCTTTTAACCTTTTACTCTTAATATCATCTGGTGAATCATCTTTGACCCACTCAAACAACGACCCTACAAATATTTGTTTATGTGTGGGAAATAATTCAATTCTCCTACAACTCTCCTCACCGTCTAATACATTAACAAAAAATATGTTTGAGTTTGGTTCTTTATTAAGATATTTTAACTGAGCTAAGATAAAATGGTAAACCTCCCTCAATGTTCTTGTTTGAGCGCCTCCAGTGCCACATACCATTTTAAAATTAATGTATATATTTTCCTGACAACCATCAAAGTTTTCCGTCCACTCAAAAATATTTCCATCTTTTTTACCCAATTCACCGGTATTTAAATTAATTCTCTTATTTGTTTTGTAAATTGTTTTACCAGTTGTCTTTTCAATTATACCTATTTGATATTTTTCACATTCGTTATGTTTACCATTTATATACCAAGGTTGATTACACCTCCACTCTTTAGTCTGGTTGGTACTTGGTTCTATCATTTATATAATAGTAAAAAGGCGGCGGTAGCCCGTTAAAATCCCTAACCCCCTTTTTAACTTATCACTTATATACTTATATAACCATAAGGGAGACTATCAATTCCATTTTCTAAAATAAACCTCTTATCATCAAAAGCCCCCAATGCTTTCTTATTCATCTCTTCTGAATATAATTTATGTTTATAACTTCTTATTCCATTAATCTTTCTAAACTCTTCTTTCTTTGTTGTTAAACAGTTATAATAATCCTTAAAGTTTATTGTTTCTTTAATAACATTTTTCTTTACACCTTTTAACTTCTTATCAGTCTTTTCGACGTTATTCACAATGTATTTATAAGCATAAGCCTTAGACCTCAATCCCACAAATTCACTCATAACATTTCCTCCTAATTCATCCTTGAACTTTCCAATCACCTTTTTATTTTTAGAAGAGAACAACTCACTCTCTGGACTGTAATTACTCGTGTCATAGATATTAATGTCTCTTTTCATGTCTGAATAAACATCGTTGGTATTAATTTTCAAAATAAAACTATCTGTATCCATATAAAGTAGATTAACATCATTTTGATATTTCTTCCTCAAGTTATTATAAAAGTAATCATACATTAATGACTTTGATAAATCAAGAATTGTTGTTCCAATATAAATAGGTTTGTTCATTTCAATACTCTCTTTAATCAAATGGATCGCACAAAAGTTCTCAGTAAAGACCTCAGCTCGAGTAAAACTCGGTCTATTAATTAATTTTGATGCTTGTTCCCAAGATGTTGATAGTCTGATATTTTGTCTTTTCCTCACATTCTCCATAGTCTTACCAAAGACCGCATTATTCATCAATTTATAAAAGTCTTTCTCAAAATCTGTTTTTGACTCTGTTCTTCTTTGTGTATTAAAATCAATGTACCCCTTTAACCAATGACTTTGATTGAACTTTAGAACCCTATGGATCTTCTCTACTCTTAGACCTTTTGATAAATATTGTCGCAAATTTCTTTGGTGTAGAACATAATTTTTCTTGTTATATAATGTAGTAAGTAATTTTTCTGTTGATTCACCTATATCAAACGATCGTTGATAATCACTCAACCATTCTTTCTTTGGACTTTCTTTCTCACAAGCAAATGGGAGATCTTTGTGTAGGTTATGGAGTTCCTCTGGATATTTTAAATCAATTTCAAAATAATAACCAACTTTTTCTTCATCCAATTCTTTTTGTGTAGAGATACATACATCTTGTAAAACGTTTTTGTAGTCTTTTTCCTTTACCCATCTAAGTTTTCCATAAGGAAGAGCCTGAGACATTGCCCAGCCATACAGGTTGTTCGCATCATAGTACATCAAGTAAGAACTCTCTTTCGTTGGATCATAATTTGGAAGATATTTGTTATTTGCTTTTGCGTATCTACTCGAGCAGACTTGTGAAATTCCACCTCTTTTTGCCTTTTCAATCATCAAAAGCATATCAACATCGGTTATCAAATCCAAATCTTGTTTTGTCATTTTCAACATCGCACTCCAGGCCAATCCAGGTGCTGTGTAGTAGTGAGCAGGATCCAATCCATATCCAGTGCGACAAACAGATCTAAAGGCTTCAAATACATCGGCCAACAAAAGCACATCAGTTTTGAGGTACAAATCGTGATACTCACCAAGATTCTTAATGTTATATTTTTTCCAAACATTTTGTGCGTGTACATAATCTTTATCAGATATATGACTATTATTTAATTTGTTATAGAAATTTTCTTTTAAAGGAAGTTGTGTTTCATTGAATCTCTCAAATGAGTCCATATAGTCATAGGGGTAAATTCCCTTTTGTGTTAGAAAATCTTTATCTAAAAAATACTCTGAAAGACATGGAAACTCTTTTAGATTTTGAACCAAGTTAGCCAATGGACTTGCCATGAATTTAAATGTATCAAGAAATCTGATATGAGTAATAGGAGATGTGTGAATTGTTTTTGTGAATGAAATGTATTTCTGATCCGTGTTTGGAATTGCTGAGATACTTCCAGAAGTCTTTGAGAGTTCCTTGATAAATAGATGTGCATCATAATGAGCGTTGTTATGAAGAAAGACAGGAATGAAAGAGGGGAGTTGATAATTAATATTACAACTTTGATGAGCCGGGCCTCTATATTTACCAGTGAGATGACAATGGTCTCTAACCTTCAGACCTTTACCAATTTTCTCCTCACAAATATGACAGACATTGTTTTTTATAAATTCCCTTTTTTCTTTACTTGTTAAGGACATTGGTTTATTGGTTTCTCTCATTATCTTGGTTAATCGAACACAGTCTTTTTCTAGTCGTTTCACAAACTCCTCTGGGGTATTTGAGCCTCTATACATCTCTAACTTGTTATATTTATCACCAACGGATGATTTGATATAATAACAAAAACCACAAGGAGTATGTTTTTGATATTTATTTGTGTATGATTCTTTTGGATCTGGAGAAGCAGTATCAATTTTTTCTAAAATACTTTCAAAATCAGCATATATAACAAATGGATGTTTTATTGTTTTCTTTTCATCTTTGAATGTGATCTTTGAGTCTTTTTTAGGCATGTTGATTACCGTTGATTTATGTTCACCACAATAATTTGAATGTTTATCTAATCTTTCTTGTGTATGGAACAAGTTAAGACAACGCATACAAATATATATTTTATTTGTTCTTTTACATACTTGTGGTTTTATTAATTTTGTAATATCTTTGATGTATGTATAATGTGAATTTTCGTCTGAATTAAAATATAGAAGATTAATATGAGTTTGTTTACAACTGTCAGAAAGCTTTAAAACCTGAATGTTGTTTGTTTCGGTTAGACCATAAACATTAACTGATAAATTATTCAACTTTTCAAATTTAGGAATATCATTTAAAGTCATCGGAAACTTTAGATCTTTCGTATTTAATGTATTCTCATATTTTTTATAATGAGATACTCTTTCATCATGAAAATGTGGAGGATGTAAGTGTGCTAGAATAGACCAGAGAAAACATTTATTGTCTTTATTTTTGATATTGATAACTGCTTTTCTATTTTTGATAACACTGGGTAAATCAATGTAAGAAGAAGCTTTTAGAGGATCTGATTTAAGAATATGAATGTCTATGTAAATAATTTTTCCTATATTGAATCCACTTCCTACGATTGAATTATCCACATCTTGCTCTTGTTTAATAAGTTCATCATAGACTCCTGATGTTTTAAAATCTTGATATGAAGATATAAAGTGTGGCTCAGTTCTCATGTATGGTGTATCTATAACTCCTTCGTCCTTTGTCATTTCTAATTTTACTCCCATATAAAATTTAAGTGGTTTCATTTCTTTTAGTGTTTTTTCAATCAACGTTTGAACAGCAGGTTTAACTATTTCTACAGCATCAACTATAGACTCTGGTTCAGGAGGTTTGAAGTTAAAGACTCTTATTTTAATATGTCCTTTGAATGCACCATCAGAGTTTTTAATAGTAAACAATTTTGACAAGTGTTTGTTAGTTTTAAGATGGGCTTTAAACCCCTTCTTGAGGATGGTTGTTTTACAGACCTTACAATGTTTTGTTTTAGGTGGAAGAGGGGAAAGTTTGTTAAGAATGTTGTATGTATGTTTTGCGGTGAGAATATGTTGTTTATAATATTTTACTTCCTTCTCGCAAGTATCACAATAAACCATATTTATAGCGTGAGAAAACGTGGTGTTTTATATATATCACTGTGCTTAAAATAAAACACTTTTGAGCTTTACAGCTCCGTTTTATATATATCGCTGTGCTTAAAATAAAACACTTTTGAGCTTTACAGCTCCGTTTTATATATATCACTGTGTTTAAACTAAAACACTTTTTCACTCAGAATCATCTAAGTCATAACTATCACATGAATACTCAGAATCATACTCAGAGTCATCAATAAAGCTACTCTCATAACTATCATTTGAGCACAAACTATTAGTATCATAACTATCATCTGTGTTCAATGAAATACTATCATCACCATCGTCCGAGTTCAATGAAATACTATCATCACTATCGTCCGAGTTCAATGAAATAGTAAAATCTTCACTGCTGTAATGACTCATATTTAATTAGCAGAAAAAACCTTTCCATCTATACCAATATACTTTCTTTCATTAACGGATTCAATCTCTACATTTTTAATATCAAAAGTTATCTTTAAATAATCTCTAACTATCATAGAACGAAATGACATTTCACCAGAAATATTAACATCATTCATTTTACTTAGATCTACACCCTTTGGATTATTAAAGTAAATACAAATTTCTCCACGAGTATTGTTGATGGTCTTATCATTCTTTTTCAAAGTATCGTGGTCAATCACTTTTTCAAGCTTTGAATAAATTGCCAGGAGTAGAGGAGAAACTTTTGTTAGATTTACTTTAATGGATGTCTTTCCAGGTATAGTTAGAGCTCTTCCTTTAAATGAAATAGAGGGGCTCATGTTATTTTCCATAACTGGTTTTACCCAAAAATTTCCATATTTATCTTTGTTCAAATTAACATCTTTGACATATTTTTCTATATCTTTCACTGAAGTAGAGATTGAGTGAAATTTGTCTTTTGTGCTTTGAAACATTGTATTTATTAATGAATAAACTTGCGTTTAGTTTAAGTAAAAATTTACCATATAAATATGATAAGTTCTGAAGGATATTTAGAATTTCCAGACTCTCCATATGATAAATTAGAGAATTGTCCGGCTTGTGATAGAATAGGGCTTAATAATGAGGGTTCATATAAACAATGTATTTTCTGTGATTTAATTTTAATTAATGATAATAAAAAATATAAAAAAATATATAACTCTTTTAAATTAGAACCAAAAATGAATTACTTTACAAGATTAATAAGAGAGATGAATGTTAAGTATTGTGATGATAATACACCATTTCTTTCAAGGGAAGAGACTATTTGTATTGAGGAAATGTATAAGGGTTTAATGATATTTATTATTCAAAATAATTTTAATGGAAATGTTAATACAAGATACTATATAAATAAAATAATGAATTATTTTGAAATTAAACCCGAACTCAGGATAAAATATAGAGTTTCTAAAATAGCTCAAAAAAAGTTAGATGACTTGTTTTCCAAATATATAAATGAATGATTTTTTACCCGTTTGGGAAAATAAGTTAAAATTTAATAACCATAAAAACATTCCAAATTCATTGAGATGTCTAATAGTTGGTTCAAGCGGATGTGGAAAAACCTGTTTACTTTTAAAGATGCTCCTTGGTCCTAATTTTTTAGATTATGATAATTTAATAATTTTTACAAAGTCTAGTTTTCAACCCGAGTATCAACTACTCTCACAGGGTTTTAATGCAGGTCTTAAAAAGGAAGACATTATCGGTTTATTTAAACTTCAAAACAAACTAAATGATTATAATATTGAAGATATAATACAATTATTTTGTGATACACAGAAATCAAAATCGAAACCAAAACCCATAACTTGTATTCTCAGTGATAATACGGATGATATACCTTCACCTCAAGATTTAGATAAATCAAAAAAGAACCTCGTCATCTTTGATGATTGTGTTAATGAGAGAAACCAAACAGTAATGGACAGCTACTATACAAGAGGGAGACATTCTTCTTGTAATTGTATATATCTTAGTCAATCATATTTTCAACTCCCTCGACGCTCAATAAGAAACAATGCCAATACTTTTATTTTATTTAAGTTAAATTCAATAGATGTAAATAATTTTTGGAGAGATAATTGCTCTACGTTATGTAGTAAAAAAGAATTTGAAAATTATATGAAACACACGATTGGAAAATATAAATATATTGTTGTGAAACAAGATGAGATACTAAATGATATTTTTCAATAAATAAATACAGAAAATGAATACCGAAGAAAGAGAAAGAAAGTTTAAGGAACATCAACAATTAGTTTCAAAAGTTGTTAAACAACAGGAAGAGATAAAGAAGAAACGGAGACAGAAACTAACTGGTGAAGAAGCCTTTGAAAGAAAACAAGAGAAATTCTTTAAACCACTTTTGAAAACTCAACACTCACCTACAGTTCCCACGGTAGAATTTACTCCGAAAAAACTTCAAATGCTCAAAGATTTTAGTCAGATAACAAAACAAGAACTTGGTGAATTAGAATATGATGACGAGGGATTATTTCGGAAACTTGAGGAGGTAAATCAACCCCCTAATTATGTTGTGGAAGCTCTTCAAAACAATGAATATTCGGCGGGTTCAAAAACCAGAGCAGGTCTCATTCCAACAGAAGAACCAGCAGTGTTTCATCTTGTGGAAGAAAAGGTATTGATATTTAATGATGAATTGATGTTCTTGAGTTCTACTCAACCAAATGTTAAATTAACTCCAAGATTAATGTTTCTTCTAACAAACCCCGGATTCAGCGGTTCAAAATATTTTGAGGAACCACTTGATATGGAAAGAGAGGAAGATAGGGTATATATTGAGTTGCTAAATGCACTTGATTATGGAGTTTCTGTTGCTGGTAAAAGTAAGAAGAATGAGAAGGAGAAACATATTATTGATGCTTTAAGTAAGCTTGGTTCGGGTGTTAGTTTTCTTCCAAATGACCCATCACAATTAGTTAATAGGCTATTATTGTTGTTAGGTAGTAAGAAGGCTGGAAACAACAATTGTTTTAATGAATCCTCACCCATTTTAGATCAGTTGATGAACATGAAAATAATTAATAAATGTCAATACAAAGATATTTTATTAGATATTAAATAAGATGAGAAGCACAATTCTTAGTTTTAATTTCACAACGAGCGATTACACAGCTTCATTCCCTTACCCACTACAACTTGACCCCCTTACCTCATATGAGGCATCTTTGTTGTCAATGGAAACTTACAATACCCTTTTTAATATCACAGAGAAAAACAACAAGTTTAGTTATAATCCAGGAAGTGGATATAAAACTATAACCGTTTCACCTGGAGCTTACGAGATTTCTCAAATATCTTCAGAAGTCTCTCGCCTTATGAAAGAAAAAGGTGATGAACCAAAAAATATTGTAATAGATATTCAAAAACACACTTCAAAATCAACTATTAAACTTAAAAATAATTATAAAGTTGATTTCACGATTGAAAATTCGTTTAGAGAGCTATTGGGTTTCTCTTCAAAAAAGATTGAAAATAACGGGACGTTTTACAGTGATAATGTTATCCAAATATCCTCCGGTATAAATTCAGTATTAATTCATTGTGATTTGATTGATGGTGCTTATAACGATGGAATAAGAACAAATACAATATTTTCATTCAGTGCATACTCAACCCCGATTGGTTATAAATTTAATATGGAACCAAAAAATCTTGTCTATTTACCTGTGTCAGGAAAAACCATATACAGAGTAAGTTTTAGGATAAACGACCAAGATAATCGTATGATATCCTTTAATGATGAAATTATATCCATCAGAATTCACCTACGTGAAGTTTTTCAATAAATAAATAATGGTTATTGTGAGAAAACACGAGTTGGGAAAATATAAAATAATTACAGGGGAGGGCATGTTCCTTTCACCAGACTATACAAGGTATGTGGGTAGAGGATACTATAAACCTAAGAGACAACGAGGTGTAGGTCATCAATTTCGAAATAAAGGAGATGGGATAATTGATACTCTAATGGGTATTGGTTCAACCATCCTTAAACATAAAGACCTAATTGATTCAACTGCTTCTGCCGTGGGCTCCGTTGCGGGTGCTATAAAGAGTATAAAAGATGCTCAAAAGGAGTCTCATAAATTACAAGCAATCAAAGAAATAAAAAAAGGTAAAACTCAACTATCTTCACAAGAACGACAAAAAATCATTAAAATACTTGGGTCAGGGTTTCAACAATTTTAATGCTATATAAATACAAGTATGGAAGCGATTGATAGTATCTATGATTTGGATGATACGATTATCATTTCAAACTCCACTAAAAAGGAAGACTATTTTAAGGTAAATGCTATAACAGGAACAGACTGGAATTCAAACGGAACAAAAAGTTTTGAAATAAATAATCAACAAACTTACTTGAATATAGCTGATAGTTTCTTGCTGTGTAAATTTAAATTCACTAAGGCTGCGAATAATACTAATGCTACACTCGTAAATGATTTCTTCTGGAAAATGTTTGACAGTGTCCGCCTGTATATTGGAACACAAGAGGTTGAAGCGGTTGATTATGTCTCTGCTACATCTGAAATGATGAAATTTACACTATATTCGTTTAGTGATAGAATGGGTAAGGGAGCTGTTGAAGGTTTTATTCCTGATATGTCAACGGGTACAAACGCAGACCCTGGTTATAGTCAAAGGAAGTCAATGTATAATGATGAAACAAAAGCAGTGAATAGTTTTACCGTAGCAGTACCTCTTAAAGGTATATTTGGATTTTGCGATTATGATAAAGTTTTGTATGGTCTTAAAATTAGATTTCAACTACAAAGGAATGATAATGTAAATAGGTTGCTTTTTGGGGATGAAAATGCTTTTGGAGACAACAATAAATTTGTTATTAATGATTTGTGTTGGTATATCAGTGAATATACTCCTAATCTTAAAACGGAAGAGATGTTAAATAGAAGACTTAACTCAAAGAAACCGCTAAATGTATCATACCTTAAAAGAAGATGTCAACACGTTAAACTGGAACACACTACCTACACTTGGAATTTGGGTGTTCTTCAAGGAAAGCCACGATACCTCTGGCTCATTTTTAAAAAACCAGATGGAGAGGACGGTACTAATAAGAATAATGCGCTGAGTGATAATGCTAAGGTGAAACAACTTCGGGTTTCTCTTGATGGCACATTTTATCCGCGAGATAGATTGGAAATTGATTGGGAAAAAAATGATTATGCGGAAGCCTACAAGTCCTACCAAAAGGTGTGTGAAAGTAATGGTAATAATGATCCTATTTTGGATATGGTTGCGTTTCAAAAACTTTATACAATCTACGCAATTGACCTGAGTTCTCAAAAGGAAACTATAAAGTCTAATCGAGTGGATACTTCTCTATACATTGAAAGAGGGGAGAGTGAAGAGGTTAATGCATATTGTTTGCTTTTGGAGGAAACAGAATTACAGATTAATACAGATAATGGTGTTATGATTAATATCACATAGGTTTTTTCTCATAAATAAATGGTTGGGGTATATGTTAATCAAATCAATCTTAATAAATTAACATCTTGTATTCAAAATCAAAAGCCTTGTATTATTAATGTTAATACAATTCAAAGAAAAGGAGCTGTAAGAATTGATGTTTTACTCACACACACACAAGTAAAAACACTAAATGATGTTGGATCACTTAAAATTAAAATGACGAAACCTATGTTAAAGAAATATTCAATAGACGAGTCAAGAGGAGGATTTCTCCCGTTTCTAATTCCTTTATTTGCTGGTTTAAGTGCGGCGGGAGCATTGACTGGTGGTATTTCAGCAGCGGTAAAAACTGCTAACGAAAGGAAGGCACAACTAAAAGCTCAAAAAGAATTGGAAAGACATAACAAGGAGTTGGAGAAACAAATTAGTGGAAGTGGTGTAATTGTAGATTTTGCTCAAAAACTTGAAAGTCTACCTGATAAAGCTAGATTGTTGGTTGGAGATATGCTTTCCTCTATCGCTCAAGCGGGTGTTAAACTAACTAAACGGGGTAATGGATTGTATCTTTCTCATAAATAAATGGATAAATGGTTTAAACAATTTGGAAAGAATACAACGTCAAATATAGAACTAGCTAAGTATTGTAAAACACTAAAAATTGATAATGTGGTTATTTGTATGAGAGATGAATTAATACATATAAATAAGAATACAAAGAATATTATTATGAATTTAGACACACAGAATGGTTCTCATTGGGTTTGTATTCATAATAGTCAGGATAAATATTATTTTGATAGTTATGGTATGCCACCACCTGTTGAAGTAATACAATTCTTACAGAATGGTGTTTATCAAACATTTCAAGTTCAAGAAATTAATTCTAAATGTTGTGGTCAATTATGTTTATATGTATTATTTCAACTCAACAATAATGAAAATTTTTATGATATCATTTTTAATCTAATATAAATGACTTATGTTGGAAAAGATGGTTCTATCTTTGGAAAATCCTCTCAGGATATTGATTTATCAAATTATTATACAAAGGCACAGGCTGAACGACAAAAATATAGTGTAAGTAAAAATATTAATATGAAGAATACTTATAAATTAATCAATTATCCAAACCCTACAGATGCGAATGACTTAATTAGATTAAGTGATTTATCACAATATATATTTTTAAAGAAAACAGCACGTTTTGTGAAACAAGTAAAATTTACAACCACAACACCTGGTTATACTGACCATACACCTTTCCTCATTGAATTTAACTACCTGCTTACAATTGAATTTTATAAAGAAGGACATTTAGTTAATATGCGAATTAATAAATGGGGGTATGATATGCCTGATTTAGGGTATAATTGGTCTTTTTCAATAAACATAGAAGACCTACATGATTTAAATCAGTCTCGTAAAGAAGAATATTATCCACTTGGTGAGGATAAGGATTTATGTGGAAGTACAATTAGTAAACAACAAATACGTGATTTTAAGAAAAGAAAAATATATGATAGTATAGCGATGGTTCGCATGACAAAGAAGGAAGGTAATGAGATAAGGATAGAAAGCCGAGGAATACAAACCGATTTGGTAGTGGGAAGATGGGGTGGTATTACCTGTCATAATATTAATCTCACATATATTTCTGATACATAAATGGCAGGAAGAAGACTACAAGAGAATTATAATTTTTGTATTCAAGGATACCTACAAGAAAAGGGTGCTCGGTATTACATACCTTGTGATTTGGAGCATATACATGGGAATTTTGTCATTAAAAACTGGCCTTATACTGATATTGTTAAACCCACAAATAGAGACTTGTTTAAAATATTAAATAAAAATGAACTTCTCAAAGTTATGAAATATAAAACTCTTTTAGAAATCGTCAACAAATCTTATTGGTATCCTATTATGAGAAAAATAATTATAGATACAAGAATATCTCAAAATCCAGATGAGTATATGTATAATATTCTTTGGGGTTCAAACTCAAGGGTAGCAAGGGATGAGGAAGGAGTTGAAGAAGAGAAGGAGGAAAGAGAGAAAAAGGAGAAGGAGGAAAGGGAGAGGGAGGAGAAGGAGGAGAGGGAGAAAAAGGAGGAGGAGAGGGAGAAAAAGGAGAAGGAGGAAGGAGAGAAAAGGGAGAAGGAGGAAAGAGAGAAAAAGAAGAAGGAGGAGAGGGAGAAAAAGGAGAAGGAGGAGAGGGAGGAAAGGGAGCAAAGAGAGAGGGAGGAAAAATATAAAAAGATGGAAATCAGTGAGATTCGTAAAAGATTGAGTGTATTACAGCAAATAAATCAATCTCAACGCACCGAAGAGGAAATTAAAGAATTAACAACTCTTATGAAGATAATGGTTTCAAAAATAACAACGTCAATGTCTTCAATTTCAGGGAGGAGATTTAAACGAGAAAGTGGTGAAGAAGAAGAAGAAGAAGAAGGAAAAGATTATGTGATTGATGATGTTGGTGTCATTGACTTTAGTTAGTTTTTATTTGTAAATAAATGGAGGAGAGAGTGAAGGCATTCCTTAGGATTCTTTATGTTTTAAAAATAAAGATTGAAATGTATATGTTGAAAACCAAAAAGGTTTTGATACTCTGTCGGAATTTTTCTGATAAATAAATATGAGTTATTGTCTCAAATGTAAAAAGAAAACTAAATCTAAAAATATCTCTTATGTTAAAGCTAAAAATAATAGAGTTTATCAAAAAGGAATATGTCAAGTATGTGGCTCTAAAAAGTGCCAATTCATCTCTCCTAAAAGAGGAGGAGACATACAAAAGTTTCTGTCAGGAAGTAAATTTACAACAACTGGAATTCCAGGGGAATTACACCTTCCAGGGTATTCTTTCTGTGGTCCAGGAACAAACTTGGATAAAAGATTAGATGAGGCTGACAATCCTAAACCTTGGTCTAAACCTACAAATAGGGTTGACGAAGTGTGTATGAAGCATGATATTGCTTATGGGAAAACCACTACGTTGACTGAAAAACATAAAGCCGACAGCGAAATGTTGTATAATTTGTCTTTGATACAAAATCCAACGTTGAGAGAGAAAGTTGATAGGTTTATTGTGAGAAATTTGATAAATGCTAAATTGAAACTTGGTCTTGGTTATTCCTCAAAAAACTATTAGGCTCTAATGATGTCATCAAGACTGAGGAGCTTTTGGCTGAAGAATTACACAAACCTATAATCACAAAGTTTAAAAGAAGGAAGGTTTATTCTAAATACACCGACCACATATGGTCCGCTGATTTAATTGAATTGAATAATGACAGGGGATACAGGTATGCTTTAACCGTTATTGATTTGAGGAGTAGATTTGCCTGGGTTGTCCCTTTAAAAAAAAAAAGGGGTGATACTTTAATGTTAGCCTTTAAGCTAATATTTGATCGGGATAAAAGGAAACCAAAGAAGTTATGGACTGATGAGGGAACAGAGTTCTATAACAAAATATTCATGAAATTTCTTAAGGGGAAGGGTATTAAATTATACAGCACCTTTAATGAAGGAAAGGCAGTTGTTATTGAGCGTTTTAATCGTACTTTAAAAGAGAAATTATATAAAAAATTCACACAACTCGGTTCTCAAAAATGGGTGTATTTAATTCAGGATATTGTAGATAATTACAATAATACAGTTCATTCATCAACAAAATCAAAACCATCAGAAACATTTACAAAATTAGAATATGAAAAGGAGATTAATTTGAGAAAGCCCAAGTTTAAAGTTGGTGATATTGTAAGAATATACAAATGGAAAAGTCATTTTGAGAAAGGTTATACACAAAAATGGACTCGTGAATTATTTAAAATCATTGATGTAATGGATACAGTCCCTTGGACCTACAAATTATATGATTTAAATGGAGAAGAAATCTTGGGTTCATTTTACTCGCAAGAATTACAAAAAACACAAGTAAGCAGCTAATACCCTTGAAAATAATAAATAAATAAATAAAATGTAATGGGGATACGTTTTTAAATCTGTGAACCCCAAACACAGAATCACACAACTTTTTAGTTGGGGCTTAACTTTTGTGTGTGCATAATGGGGATACGTTTTTAAATCTGTGAACCCCAAACACAGAATCCCACAACTTTTCAGTTGGGGCTTAACTTTTGTGTGTGTATAATGGGGATACGTTTTTAAATCTGTGAACCCCAAACACAGAATCCCACAACTTTTTAGTTGGGGCTTAACTTTTGTGTGTGTATAATGGGGATACGTTTTTAAATCTGTGAACCCCAAACACAGAATCCCACAACTTTTTAGTTGGGGCTTAACTTTTGTGTGTGTATAATGGGGATACGTTTTTAAATCTGTGAACCCCAAACACAGAATCCCACAACTTTTCAGTTGGGGCTTAACTTTTGTGTGTGTATAATGGGGATACGTTTTTAAATCTGTGAACCCCAAACACAGAATCCCTCAACTTTCCAGTTGGGGCTTAACTTTTGTGTATGTGTGAGTGAGTCATAATAATATACAAACCCTAACCCAACCCCATCCCTAACCCAAACCCATCCCTAACCCAAACCCATCCCTAACCCAAACCCATCCCTAACCCAAACCCATCCCTAACCCAACCCCATCCCTAACCCAACCCATTCCTAACCCAACCCCATCCCTAACCCAACCCAATCCCTAACCCAACCCAATCCCTAACCCAACCCCATCCCTAACCCAACCCCATCCCTAACCCAACCCCATCCCTAACCCAACCCCATCCCTAACCCTCACATTCAAAATCCCAACCCTAACCCAACCCCATCCCTAACCCAACCCCAACCCATCCCTAACCCTCACATTCAAAATCCCAACCCTAACCCAATCCCATCCCTAACCCAACCCCAACCCTCACATTCAAAATCCCAACCCGAACCCAACCCCATCCCTAACCCAACCCCAACCCTAACCCTCACATTCAAAATCCCAACCCTAACCCAACCCCATCCCTAACCCAACCCCATCCCTAACCCTCACATTCAAAATCCCACCCAAACCCTAACATAATCTTTTTTTTCTTCTTTTTTAAAAATATGTATTTCATTTTTTTTTTTTTCCTCTTCTTCCAATTCTGTCTTTCAAGGCTTTCAAGTTTGAAGAAGTAGAAATGGGAAGAAAGAATTTTCCAGCATTTTCTTCCTCGAACTTTCTTGATATTGCTTAAATCAAGCGTCATTAAACAAAGAACATTGTTCATTGCTTTAGAATCCAAAGAGTCTCCAAGATGGACCCCACAGGTAGAGTCTCCAAAATAAAACCAACTTTCCAAGTTCCCAAGGTATAACCACATTCCTGTTGAGCCTCCAAGATAGGTATCACATTCCGAGTCATCAAAACAAAACCCCCATTCCGAGTCTCCAAAAATATAACCATCTTTCCAAGTCCCCAAGGTAGAACCACAATTTTCAGAAATATTTGGGGTTTCCGTGATAAGTCTCACATAGTATAACTGCGGACCATCAGGGAAAACTTCCCTTTCCCAATTTTTTAGGGTTTCTATGATGTGTCTCACATAGTATAACTGCGGACCATCAGGGAGAACTCTCCTTGCCCAATTTTTTAGGGTTTCTATGATGTGTCTCACATAGTATAACTGCGGACCATCAGGGAGAACTCTCCTTGCCCAATTTTTTAGGGTTTCTATGATGTGTCTCACATAGTATAACTGCGGACCATCAGGGAGAATTCCCGTTTCCCAATTTTTTAGGGTTTCTATGATGTGTCTCACATAGTATAACTGCGGACCATCAGGGAGAACTCTCCTTGCCCAATTTTTTAGGGTTTCTATGATGTGTCTCACATAGTATAACTGCGGACCATCAGGGAGAACTCCCCTTTCCCAATTTTCAGAAATTTGTGGGTCTCCAATGTATGACTTGTATTCTGGCTCATCAAGGTAGAACTTGTTCAGTGGGTTTTGTTTTGATAACTCACAACAAGTATCATCATGGTAAAACTCTTTTTCAGGATTTTGTGGATCTCCAAGGTATAACTCTTTGGCTGGGTCATCAAGGTAGAACTCGTTCTGGGGGTCTTGGTTGTTCAAAATGTCTTCAAACAAAAAAATAACTTCATCCCAAGTTGTGTTAAAAGCAGAATTTTCATTTCGTATCTCAGATACAATTTCCTGTGAAAGAAAATAACAATGTATTAATTTAATACAATATTTTTATTTGTATAAATCAAGCTCTATGAATATTAAAATAAACTTTGTTAACTCTTACATGAGTCTCATCTAAAAAAAAAAAAAAAAAAAAAAATTAAATAAATAAATAAATAAATAAACAAACTTACCTCCATTGATAAGAGGTTCGAGTCCAGTTCATCAATCTGAAGGTTGAGTTCTACACAGGTAGTAGGACTCCAAGGAATAGCAAAGTTATCCCATTCCATTTCGGCATAGGAGTCCATTCTCAAGTGAAGCAGAAAGCGTGTTTGAAAAAGCCTGTGTGGTCGGTGCCTTTTATAAGAAGGGCTGGGTGTGTGTCATTTCCTGTGGAAATTCCCTGGGCGTGTCTTAACTGGAAATGATGTGATGGAAATTCCCTGAAAATGATGTAATGTATTACCTGGAAATGATACAATGCTGAAGAGTTTATAAAGTGGGTGGGACTTAGCAAAAGTGGGCGGAGCTTAGCAAAAGTGGGCGGGACATAGCAAAAAGTGGGCGTGGCCTAACAAAAAGTGGGCGGGGCTTAGTAAACGGTGGGCGTGGCTTACCAAAAAGTGGGCGGGGTTTACCAAAAAGTGGACGGAGCTTAACAAAAGGTGGGCAGAGCCTACCAAAAAGTGTGTGGCACTGGAGGCGCTCAAACAAGAACATTGAGGGAGGTTTACCATTTTATCTTAGCTCAGTTAAAATATCTTAATAAAGAACCAAACTCAAACATATTTTTTGTTAATGTATTAGACGGTGAGGAGAGTTGTAGGAGAATTAAATTATTTCCCACACATAAACAAATATTTGTAGGGTCGTTGTTTGAGTGGGTCAAAGATGATTCACCAGATGATATTAAGAGTAAAAGGTTAAAAGGTCCATAAGGTCAGAAGGATCACAGGTTCACACAGAAGGACCATTGTTTAAGTGGTCTAATGAATAAGGATAACATGTCAAAAGGTTAGAAGGTTCGTAAAGAACAGGGTGAGAGAAATAGAGGTGTTTAGGGGCAATGAGGGAGGGGAAAAATTAACATGTAAGTCAATGGGAAAATGAGAGTGTCCCAGAAGCAACATATATACACTACTATTGTAGGAGGGGGTGGTGGTCGATTCCAAGGGATCTGGGTGATATTTAGTACTAGCAGAAGTACCCGGCATTGCCGGGCGGGGGAGGGGAGGGGAGGGGAACGGGGGGAGAGCGAGCCCCTTGGTAAAGCGAGCGATTTTTTTTTTTCATAGCGTCATAGCGTTCATAGCGTCATAGCGTTTCATAGCGTCATAGCGATTTTTTTTTTCATAGCGTCATAGCGTTGATAGCGGTCATAGCTTCATAGCGTCATAGCGTCATAGCGTCATATCGTTCATAGCGTTTCATAGCGTCATAGCGATTTTTTTTTTCATAGCGTCATATCGTTCATAGCGGTCATAGCGTCATAGCGTCATATCGTTCATAGCGTTCATAGCGTTCATAGCGATTTTTTTTTTCATAGCGTCATATCGTTCATACCGTTCATAGCTTCATAGAGTTTCATAGCGTCATAGCGTCATAGCGTCATAGCGATTTTTTTTTTCATAGCGTCATAGCGTTCATAGCGTCATAGCGTCATCACTTGATCGCTCTGAGCAAATCAGTGCCCACCTGCTCTGATTCCGTGCGCTGAGGTAAATATGAATAAAAAATATGGATCGTCAAATATTTTGAGTTCGGCCATGTTCGTCCCAGGCTCAATGGCCATGTCTATGCCAAATATCAAGCACGTAAGCCTCTCCGTTTAGGAGTCTATCGGTAACATTACACACACACACACACACACACACACACACACACACACACACACACACACACACACACACACACACAACTGTGTTTTATCTATCTATAATTCCATTAATCTCTGTGTGTATGTGTGTTTGTATGTGTGTATGTGTGTATGTGTGTATGTGTGTATGTTTGTCTGTGACCGCTGTTTCTCGACAACCACGGGTCCGATATACTTTAAACTTGCCAGGTATATTGCTGGGGACCCGAGGATGTGCCTTTTCAAGGTTTGAAATTAATCGGACAAGTACTTACCGAGCTATGGCGATTTAGCCGTTCGCCGTTCGCTTTGGCGTTGCGAATGGACCAAACCATTGCATGTAAATAGAGGGGGGGGTTCTGTGGTCGTTGCGAATGGACCAAACCATTCATGTAAATAGAGGGGGGGGGGTTCTGTGGTCGTTACTGCCACGTGGTTTCAAAGTTTTTTTTTGTTGTTGTTGTTTGCACGCATGTTTTTTTGCACCCACGTACGGGCACGCCCTAGGATGTTTACACACACACACCCCTACACAAATTTTTTTTTTTTTTTTTTTTTGGCAAGGAACGGGCACCCACGTACGGGCACGTCCTAGCTTATATATAGTACGGGCATGCCCTAGTCTATCTATAATTCCAGTAATCTCTGTATGTCTGTGTGTTTGTCGTTTGTCTGTGACCGCTGTTTCTCGACAACCACGGGTCCGATATACTTTAAACTTGCCAGGTATATTGCTGGGGACCCGAGGATGTGCCTTTTCAAGGTTTCATATTAATCGGACAAGTAGTTACCGAGCTATGGCGATTTCTTTACCAAACTCCGCAAGCCGTTCGCTTTGGACCAAACCATTTCATGTAAATAGAGGGGGGGGATTGTCACCGTACTCGCAAGCCGTTCGCTTTGGACCAAACCATTTCATGTAAATAGAGGGGGGGGGATATAATTTTAGATATATATATAGTACGGGCATGCCCGAGTCTATCTATAATTCCAGTAATCTCTGTGTGTGTGTTTGTCTGTGTGTATGTCTGTGTGTCTGTGACCGCTGTTTCTCGACAACCACGGGTCTGATATACTTTAACCTTGCCAGGTATATTGCTGGGGACCTGAGGATGTGCCTTTTCAAGGTTTCATATTAATCGGAGAAGTAGTTACCGAGCTATGTCCAAAAAACGATTCAACCAATCAGAGAGCAGCGAGCTATCACGTGTGCCGAACGTGCCGAACAGACTCTGCCTCGGACGGCACATTTGAGAGCGTATTCATTTATTTCACGTTGGCAAACTATGTTGGCGTTAAACTATGTTTTAAAACTAATTAAAACTAATTTGCGATTCATCGTAACTGCGATATGCGACCTTCCGGACAGTCAAATGAGGACGTCACTTCCGGACTTACGGATAGTCATAGTGACGACGTACTGATGCTGAACGTGGCGAGCAGACGCTGTAAGGTACGATCGATTGTAGTACACGTTTATAATAACTCTGCCGATACAGGCCCGATTAACTGCAGCGCCATCCGAGCTGCGGCGTCGGGACGATACATTCATTGTACGGTCACATCACGCACTTACGGGCACGCCCATGGGCCCATGGGCACGCCCATGCATGCATGGGCGAAGACATTTTTTTTATTTTTTTTGGCAAGGAACGGGCACCCACGTACGGGCACGTCCTAGTATATATAGATTGCAGGAGGAGGTGGTGGTCGACTCCAAGGGATCTGAGTGATTTCTAGTATTGTAGGAGGGGGTGGTGGTCGATTCCAAGGGATCTGAGTGATATATAGTATTGTAGGAGGGGGTGGTGGTCGATTCCAAGGGATCTGAGTGATATATAGTATTGTAGGGGGGGGTGGTGGTCGATTCCAAGGGATCTGGGTGATATTTAGTAATGCAGGAGGAGGTGGTGGTCGATTCCAAGGGATCTGAGTGATATATAGTATTGTAGGAGGAGGTGGTGGTCGATTCCAAGGGATCTGGGTGATATTTAGTATTGCAGGAGGAGGTGGTGGTCGATTCCAAGGGATCTGAGTGATATATAGTATTGTAGGAGGAGGTGGTGGTCGATTCCAAGGGATCTGAGTGATATATAGTATTGTAGGAGGGGGTGGTGGTCGATTCCAAGGGATCTGGGTGATATTTAGTATTGCAGGAGGAGGTGGTGGTTGATTCCAAGGGATCTGAGTGATATATAGTATTGTAGGAGGAGGTGGTGGTCGATTCCAAGGGATCTGGGTGATATTTAGTATTGTAGGAGGGGGTGGTGGTCGATTCCAAGGGATCTGGGTGATATTTAGTATTGCAGGAGGAGGTGGTTGTCGATTCCAAGGGATCTGAGTGATATATAGTATTGTAGGAGGAGGTGGTGGTCGATTCCAAGGGATCTGGGTGATATTTAGTATTGTAGGAGGGGGTGGTGGTCGATTCCAAGGGATCTGGGTGATATTTAGTATTGTAGGAGGAGGTGGTGGTCGATTCCAAGGGATCTGGGTGATATTTAGTATTGTAGGAGGGGGTGGTGGTCGATTGTGAGGGATCTGAGTGATATTTAGTATTGTAGGAGGGGGTGGTGGTCGATTGTGAGGGATCTGAGTGATATTTAGTATTGTAGGAGGGGGTGGTGGTCGATTGTGAGGGATCTGAGTGATATTCGGTATTGCAGGAGGAGGAGGTGGTGGTCGATTCCAAGGGATCTGGGTGATATTTAGTATTGTAGGAGGAGGTGGTGGTCGATTCCAAGGGATCTGGGTGATATTTAGTATTGTAGGAGGGGGTGGTGGTCGATTCCAAGGGATCTGAGTGATATATAGTATTGTAGGAGGGGGTGGTGGTCGATTCCAAGGGATCTGGGTGATATTTAGTATTGTAGGAGGGGGTGGTGGTCGATTCCAAGGGATCTGGGTGATATTTAGTATTGTAGGAGGAGGTGGTGGTCGATTCCAAGGGATCTGGGTGATATTTAGTATTGTAGGAGGGGGTGGTGGTTGATTCCAAGGGATCTGAGTGATATATTGTATTGTAGGAGGGGGTGGTGGTCGATTCCAAGGGATCTGGGTGATATTTAGTATTGTAGGAGGAGGTGGTGGTCGATTCCAAGGGATCTGGGTGATATTTAGTATTGTAGGAGAGGGTGGTGGTCGATTCCAAGGGATCTGAGTGATATATAGTATTGTAGGAGGGGGTGGTGGTCGATTCCAATGGATCTGGGTGATATTTAGTATTGTAGGAGGAGGTGGTGGTCGATTCCAAGGGATCTGGGTGATATTTAGTATTGTAGGAGGGGGTGGTGGTCGATTCCAAGGGATCTGAGTGATATATAGTATTGTAGGAGGGGGTGGTGGTCGATTCCAAGGGATCTGGGTGATATTTAGTATTGTAGGAGGGGGTGGTGGTCGATTCCAAGGGATCTGGGTGATATTTAGTATTGTAGGAGGAGGTGGTGGTCGATTCCAAGGGATCTGGGTGATATTTAGTATTGTAGGAGGGGGTGGTGGTCGATTCCAAGGGATCTGGGTGATATTTAGTATTGTAGGAGGGGGTGGTGGTCGATTCCAAGGGATCTGGGTGATATTTAGTATTGTAGGAGGGGGTGGTGGTCGATTCCAAGGGATCTGAGTGATATATAGTATTGTAGGAGGGGGTGGTGGTCGATTCCAAGGGATCTGGGTGATTTTTCTGGAGGTCTGGATCTGGGTGATCTGGGTGATTTTTTTTTCCATAGCGTCATAGCGTTGATAGCGTCATCACGTGATCACGTGATCGCTCTGAGCGAATCAGCGCCCACCTGCTCTGATTCCGTTGATTCCGTGCGCTGAAATGCGCTGAGGTAAATATGAATAAAAAATATGGATCGCCAAATATTTTGAGTTCGGCCATGTTCGTCCCAGGCTCAATGGCCATGTCTATGCCAAATATCAAGCACGTAAGCCTCTCCGTTTAGGAGTCTCTCGGTAACATTACACACACACACACACACACACACACACACACACACACACACACACACACACACACACACACACACACACACACAAACTGTGTTTTATCTATCTATAATTCCAGTAATCTCTGTGTGTTTGTTTGTTTGTCTGTGACCGCTGTTTCTCGACAACCACGGGTCCGATATACTTGAAACTTGCCAGGTATATTGCTGGGGACCCGAGGATGTGCCTTTTCAAGGTTTCATATTAATCGGACAAGTAGTTACCGAGCTATGGCGATTTCTTTACCAAACTCCGCAAGCCGTTCGCTTTGGACCAAACCATTTCATGTAAATAGAGGGGGGGGATTGTCACCGTACTCGCAAGCCGTTCGCTTTGGACCAAACCATTTCATGTAAATAGAGGGGGGGGATTGTCACCGTACTCGCAAGCCGTTCGCTTTGGCTTTGCGAATGGACCAAACCATTTCATGTAAATAGAGGGGGGGGATATAATTTTAGATATATATATAGTACGGGCATGCCCTAGTATATATAGATTGCAGGAGGAGGTGGTGGTCGACTCCAAGGGATCTGGGTGATATTTAGTATTGTAGGAGGGGGTGGTGGTCGATTCCAAGGGATCTTAGTGATATATAGTATTGTAGGAGGAGGTGGTGGTCGATTCCAAGGGATCTGGGTGATATTTAGTATTGCAGGAGGAGGTGGTGGTCGATTCCAAGGGATCTGAGTGATATATAGTATTGTAGGAGGAGGTGGTGGTCGATTCCAAGGGATCTGAGTGATATATAGTATTGTAGGAGGAGGTGGTGGTCGATTCCAAGGGATCTGGGTGATATTTAGTATTGTAGGAGGGGCTGGTGGTCGATTCCAAGGGATCTGGGTGATATTTAGTATTGTAGGAGGGGGTGGTGGTCGATTCCAAGGGATCTTGGTGATATTTAGTATTGTAGGAGGGGGTGGTGGTCGATTGTGAGGGATCTGAGTGATATTTAGTATTGTAGGAGGTGGTGGTCGATTTTGAGGGATCTGAGTGATATATAGTATTGTAGGAGGGGGTGGTGGTCGATTCCAAGGGATCTTAGTGATATATAGTATTGTAGGAGGAGGTGGTGGTCGATTCCAAGGGATCTGGGTGATATTTAGTATTGCAGGAGGAGGTGGTGGTCGATTCCAAGGGATCTGAGTGATATATAGTATTGTAGGAGGAGGTGGTGGTCGATTCCAAGGGATCTGAGTGATATATAGTATTGTAGGAGGAGGTGGTGGTCGATTCCAAGGGATCTGGGTGATATTTAGTATTGTAGGAGGGGCTGGTGGTCGATTCCAAGGGATCTGGGTGATATTTAGTATTGTAGGAGGGGGTGGTGGTCGATTCCAAGGGATCTTGGTGATATTTAGTATTGTAGGAGGGGGTGGTGGTCGATTGTGAGGGATCTGAGTGATATTTAGTATTGTAGGAGGTGGTGGTGGTCGATTTTGAGGGATCTGAGTGATATTTAGTATTGCAGGAGGAGGTGGTGGTGGTCGATTGTGAGGGATCTGAGTGATATTTAGTATTGCAGGAGGAGGAGGTGGTGGTCGATTCCAAGGGATCTGGGTGATATTTAGTATTGTAGGAGGAGATGGTGGTCGATTCCAAGGGATCTGGGTGATATTTAGTATTGTAGGAGGTGGTGGTGGTCGATTGTGAGGGATCTCAGTGATATTTAGTATTGCAGGAGGAGGTGGTGGTGGTCGATTGTGAGGGATCTGAGTGATATATATAGATAGTCGCGCGGCAAGGAACATCACGTGGTCGCTCTGAGCGATCGATTGCAACTCTGCGTCCTGTCGTGGGCGTGGCCAACGTGGCCTCATGCTCCCAGGTGATTGGCTAACTCGAGCTCGAGAGAGCCATAATGCGCTACTTTCTGGCAAAAAATATGAATCTAAAGATGAAAGGGAAAAAAACCTATGTGGTGTGAATGGCAATGTTCGTCGCTTAAATGTGAAAAAAGGCAATTGCTTTTCGCTCTGAAATACGTGCGAACACGTAACTGAGTTAATGGCGGCAGGGAACATCACGTGATCGCTCTGAGCGAATCAGCGCGCTGCTCTGCGACCGGTCAGATTCCGGTCATAATATTTCGCGCTGAGATAAAAAATATGGTAAAAGCATATTATGAAATAAATTTTTAGGTCAGCCATGTTCGTCCCAGGCTCAATGGCCATGTCTGTGCCAAATATCAAGTACGTGAGCCTCTCCGTTTAGGAGTCTATCGGTAACATTACATACACACACACACACGCACACACAAACTGTGTTTTATATATATAGATAAGGGAATCACTTCCGGTTCAGGGATTTTTGCACGCGTGGTTAAATCTCCAGCTGCAGCTTTCACCTCATTAAAGCAGTTTTACAGTTATATCTTCATCCCTGCGTTGCTGTTTGTGTTTCCATCTAATTTCCAGTGTTATACCGTTCCTTGTTGTACCTAACCTGCCCCCACCCCTCCCCACTCTTTATTGTCCCTTTTGTTTGGCTGCGTCCTGATCCATTCAGCATTTGGCTCTTCCACATGCCTTGACTAGACAAACAAACAAAAAAGAATATAAGCAAATTCTTGTTTTCTACCGCTCTAATCACACTAGGGTTATTTAGATTTTAAGCCAATACAGTATTGCTATCATACTGATTGGATGGGAGATGTTCTAGTGGTCTTTACATCTTCCCTGGAACTCTAAAAGTGAATGTCCTTCAATACATGGTCTATTGAGCACCAAGTACGAATGATTTTTGAAATTTATCATTTTAAAATTGCCAAGTTTGTACTTTCGACAACATTGGCAATTGCCATGGGTTACGTCATCCTGTACCAAGTTAATGCACGCTAGGTTATAACCTGTTGTTATGTTTATTCATTTCCAAATTCTTCCCAGATATATGAAGCTGCAACCACCCTCCCTATTCTCAAGGCACAGAACAGACCACATTTACCAAAAATAAAATTCTCTCTCCAAACCACACAACAGAACCTTACAAGGGGTGCACAATGCAAATCCAAGCCCATACAAGTCTGGGCTGAGCGATTTGCAACACTACCTGGAAATTAAAGTCATTCTACAATAATCAGAAGGCAGCGTCATGTGTATAATGTCTCAAAACAGAGCGCTGGTTCACCAATGAAACACGGTGAATGCAAATCCGAGACGTGTGCTGTTACACTACTCACAGCTGCTTGCTGTGTTCAAGAGCGAGAAGCGAAGGAAAATTCAAAAATATTTATTTTCCACACAAATGTCAAAACCACAATAAATTATTCATTATTACTCACAGAAACATACTCTCTGCTTCAAGCAAAATTAAACAACACTGACTGTGAAATGGCAAGCGAGCACCGCCCACCATACGTGTACAGTACACACAGGTACTACATCTCCTCACTTTTTGTCAGGTGCTTGTCAAAATAGATTAATACTGGATGTACATCGTTAGCGAGTTTCAAAGTTGGCTATTCTCAATCTACAATTCCAGAAAGGTTGGGAAAGGAAAATCTTATGAACGTGGTTCTCCAATATTTTACGAGTTTTGTTTTTACACGATGTAAGGCTCGTAGTGGAGGGGGACGGACGGACGGACGGACGGACACACACACACACACACACACACACACACACACACACACACACACACACACACACACACACACACACACACACCAGCACTCAGCATGGCATTTCGTAACTGTTGTTTTCGTCAAGTTTAGTTTGAGTACAAAGCTGACGAGGATGTGCTTTGCATTTTGATAAGATTTCTAGTTGTACACTGGTTTTCGCTATCGGTTTCACGAATGTCGGTTTCACTTCTAGTACGTCACAGGTAATAGGCTTTAAATGTAGCAATAACTCCCTGGTCCATCATTGCTGGAAAAGTGAGGTCACATTGGGCAGCCAAAATACAGCCTACACTTTATCCCACATGTCTTCCATATGCGGTTTGGAACCGTTTCTAAAAATAAATAAATAAAAAATAAAAAAAAAGTAATGAAAAGTGCATACTGAAATGTACCGTACCTCCTTACATGAAAGTACCGTACCTCCTTACCTCCTTACACACGAGTACCGTACCGTACCTCCTTACACAGTACCGTACCTCCTTACACACGCAACGCTTTAAAAAAAAAATGGCCATCCCTGTTCACAGATTGATTGTCTTCCACTAAGCGGGTGCGGAGGGACATTCGCAATGGAGTGAAAACGTGTCTGTGCATCCCAGATGCTTCTTGGTGGCTACTGCTCAGCTGTAAGAAATTCATGAGCGTGGTTTGAATTTTTTTTTCCAACGATAGCATTGCAAACTATAACGACACTCTTTGACGTCGCGATGTCGAGCCATATGCCTCCACCTACATTACTACATCATTATACATAATTGCACCAAGTTTGATTGAAATACCTTCAGCTGCTCACAGTTTTACCTGGCATGACCTCTAACGCCGAAATCGAATCAGTACATCTTTGCCTCATAATATAGATTTATACCACGGTCAAAATCCCATCACTGGTTCACAAGTTAGCGCAGTAACAGAATTTTTACGAAATGGATCCTCTGACCTTTGACCTCTTTGATCCATAATGTAATCCATTTATCTTTACTTCATTATGTATACTTGTACCAAGATTGACTTCGTTCCGTTCAGCCATTCTTAAGTTATTGTGGTAACAAAAAAACAATTTTAAAAAACTAACCTTTGACATTTGAACTCGATGCAGAAATCTAATCAGTTCATCTTTGCATCATAATATATACTTTTTTCCATGTTTGGTCAAAATCCCATCACTGGCTCACAAGTTAGCTCAGTAGCAATTTTTAATTGATCGGAACTTTGACCTCTTGACCCCATACTCTAATCAGTTCATCTTTACATCACTATACATACCTGCACCAAGTTTGACTTCGATCCCTTCTGCCTTTCAAAAGTTATGGTGGTAACGAAAACCTATCACGGACGCATGGATGGACGAACGGACGGACAACCCGAAAATATAATGCCTCTGGCAGCTTCATCGGCACAGGCATAAAAAGGTGAAATATTTCATGGTGGGAAATTCAAAAGATAGACTCTTTAATGTAATTTAAATGTTAATCAACAATAGATGGGGGATGGGGGAAGAGAGGAAGCACCAAGTAATGGCACAGGAAAACTGGACAAAACTTGCATCAACTTTGAAACCAGCAGCATGAGGGTTACGCTCTGACCTGAAGCAAGGTCGGCGTCGGCCTGAGGTCCATGCTGGAGCCTGCGAGCGCGTACTGCCCCAACAGCAAGATCAGTGCCATGACTTCCCGTACTCACGTCCGAGTTTGCACTCTCATGCTCATCAGGCTGGAGAGGAAAAGCAAAATGGGAATCATTGCTAGGCATGCATGTCCAATACATGTTTGTCTGGAAATCCTCATATGCTCATTGAGGAAGTTTCTCAGTTACAACATACTTCTCTCATCATCATCACCACGATCATCATAATGTACAATGTATGCCCTCTGCAGAGTGTGTAACACGCCCTCGGTGAGTATGCGCACCTCTAGGCCATCCTGGCAGCCCTGCTTCTCTCATCAATTAATGCAAATAATCAGCAACCTCTCAGCGGAATTGGCATTGGCTTAGTTTTGGCAATTGTCATGCTTATTCCCTGCAGGATACTTACCAGAGAACATGTGGCACTTACATATCATGTGATAGCTTTGTGTTCCTTCAGTCACGCTATCAAACTCACCTGGGCGGCGCAAGTGAAACAATGCAGATTGGGAAAGCAAGCATAATTCTGAAAACGATGGTAAACCCTTATGATGTTTGCTTCGACCTGTAGATGACTGTCATTGGTTAAATGTAGGAACACCCTATTTTGTTTACAGGTGGCACAATCCCCTTTAGCTAACACAAACACACACACACACACACACACACACACACACACACACACACACACACACACACACGACCACACTTAAGGGAGATTGAAATGACGCGATAGGTCTGACCATCTGCATATATTGCAATCATGTGACGCATCGCTCTCTCCCCTTGGAGGATGTTTAACACGTGGCACACGATGCCTGCACAGTCCCGCATGAAGACCACTCCTTGGTCGAAACGTCGGACCTGAGCCTTGCCTTGTGGGGCAGCTGTACAACTTTCTGGTTGTTCATTCTTCAATATTGTTCTTCTCCAACTAGAGCCAGTTTTTTGTCAATCCAGCTGGCCTATTAATAACCTTCAGGGAGGAAGTAAATCAGGCTGCTCTGTCTGGTCTATGTGCAGTGGCAGTCCACATATTATGGTCGACTCTTAAATGTCTCAGGGCAACTTGTGAACGGCAATAAAACACCGACTATAAAAGGCGGTGCGGCAACACCATCCAAACTCGAACAAATCAATAAAAATTGACTTTTGCATGATGCAATTGTTGGCAGCCTTGGCGTTTGTATTGGAACAAAGGTACTCCCCGATACACCCAGACAAGGGGTGCTATCGCTGAAACAATATAAAGATGGAAAAAGTCAGACTTTGGCAGTCACCAAAAATTAAACTGAAGCAAAAATAAAAAACAATTATACTGCCTTAAGCCCAGCAACCAAAATTCAACCCATCACACAATCACCACCCGCAACCCCAATCCTTCAAAGCGAGGTTCACTAAAGGTGACAAGAAAACTAATGGTACAAATATTGCTCACACACCTGCACGATACAGGTTCCACAGATATTCTGCCTAATGGAATTATAATGTCCTAATCATGTAATGCAAGCACTTGAGCTACTTTTGTTTGTTTTTTTCACCTGCACTGTTCAAAACTAAGTACGCTCATGTGCTTCACGTTGAAAGTCTGAGACCAAAATAAAGAAACGTTAATTGATTGATACCAGAGGAATTGCTTGACAGTGATGAAATTCACAAAATACTATTCGTTATTTTTCCAATATAATAAATGGAGAACATGAACATCCAAAATGGCTAATTGACATCGTTACATTTTCTCCATGCGAAGCACGTTGGCTTGTGAAAACACTCCCCAGTGCGTCTGTATTAACCTCCGACAGTTTCAACTCGATGCCAACCCCCTCCGCCGCTGAAAAACCCATCACACCATGTGCTACTAGAAACAAGAAACAACAAGGCTCCCCCGCACACACGCTCCCAAGAAAACCTTTCAACACCTGTAGTTTTGGTGTGCAAAAGAAACTGGAGGGATGGAGCCGAGCCGAGTGCCGTGCCAAGCTGGCGTGGAAAAGCCATGATCGCTGGGGCTGTGAGCATTTGTACACGTGCCTGTAATGCGTCTCGTGTTACAAGGGGATCAAACCGGTCCACATACACATACACACATATCCACATATGAGAACAGACAGACCCGGGGAGGATCCCGAATCGGGGTCAAACCCCGGGCCTCTTGCGTTTGTGGTTCTGAGAGCGGAGTAAAGCCAATTCTCCTCTTTACTTTGACACCTCGACACAAAACTACACTAAGTGCAGCTTGCTTAGAGGGTTCCGTCCCATGCCCCAAACTGGCATACAGCGAGGCGAGTAACAAGGAGACGAATCAGAAGAATATGCAACCATAAAAAGACCGCAAATGTGATATAATATGGTGCCAAGTGGTAAGAAAATATTCACTTCACAGACAAACATCTCACAACTCATGTGAAAACAGCATTAAAACTAGAACGGCAAATGGTAGAGCGCATGCCAGGCTTTTTTTTATCTTTTTTTTTTTTTTTGTATAGAAGATCGATAGGGTTCCACGCGAAGTATTGACATGGGCATTGAGGAAGTTAGGAGTGGATGAATGGTTGATCAGAGTAATGATGGCAATGTACAAAAGGGCGCGCACAACTGTAAGGACGAAGGACGGGAACAATGGTGAGTTTGAGGTGAAGGGGGGAGTGCATCATGGGTCGGTACTAAGTCAACTACTATTTGTAGCTGTGATGGAGGTGCTGGCTCAGAACGTAAAGGAGGGTTTACCGTGGGAGTTGTTGTATGCAGATGATCTGGTGTTGATTGCAGAAAGTATGGATGGACCGAAGGAAAAGATGAACAAGTGGAAGGAATGTATGGAGACAAAAGGTCTGAAGGTGAATATCGGAAAGACGAAGGTGATGGCAAGTGGTAAAGCATGTGGTGAGGTGGAAGGAACTGGGAAGTGGCCATGTGCTGTGTGCAGGAAGGGTGTCGGAGTGAACTCCATTCAATGTACAATGTGCGCTGAGTGGGTTCATCAAAAATGTAGTGGTCTGAGAGGGTCATTAAAAAGTGTGGCAGCTACATTCAAATGTAAGGTGTGCACAGAGGGAGCTGCAGATGGAGGAAATGTTGAGTTGGATCTTGGAAACGGCGTGAAGCTGGAAGGTGTGAAAACATTTTGCTACCTAGGAGACATGCTGAATGGAGAAGCTGGATCAGACTCGGCAACGGTTGCTAGAGTGAGATGTGCATGGAAGAGGTTTTGGGAACTGAGTGGCGTGCTGATGAGGAGGGGAGTGTCGTTGAAGCTGAAGGGAAAGGTGTATGCTGCATGTGTGAGAAGTGTTATGATTTATGGGAGCGAGACATGGGTCATGAATGTAGAGCAGCAACGAAGGCTGGAAAGGGTGGAAATGCAAATGGTTCGGTGGATGTGCGGAGTATCGTTGAGAGAGACGAAGACAAATGATGAATTGCGAAAGATGATGGGAATAGAGCCTGTGATTGATGCTGTGAAGAGAAACAGGTTGAGATGGTTTGGTCATGTGTTGAGGAAGGATGAAAGTGACTGTTTGAGAAGAGTGATGGAAATGAATGTAGAACGAAGTTGTGGATGGGGAAGACCGAGAAAGACTTGGCTAAAGATGATGGAAGAAGAAATGGCGGCAAAGGGGTTAACAAGCAGAGATGCAGAAAATAGGGCAAAATGGAGAAGATTGTCATGGGGACCGCAAGGCTAACCCCCGCTCTCGCAGGGAAAATGGCCTTTAAAATGCATGTTGTTGTTGTTTGTTGTATACAAGATCGAGGATCGTCAAATAGCTAACATTAACAGTTTACATTTTACAACAGGCTGCACAGTTTACATTTTGTATCCACTGATAGGCCGGATCTGGATTTGGACCTGAACCAAAATCGAATCGGTTGTTCTTGTCACCTAACCAACTCATCCCCCTAGTTTTGCTACAATTCGCCCACAACTTTTTGAAAAAGCCTGTTCACAGACTAACAAACAGTCAGACAGGGGTGAAAACATAACCTCCTTCTGAAAAAAAAAACTTAAACATAAACATAACCTTCTGTGGCAAAGGTAACAAAGGGAGAAATTGCATTTCAATTTGCTGATCAATTCACAGCAACAGTCATTCTTGTCAACAAAGGGTGGTTTTCCTTTCAAACCGACCTTAACATGGCCTCAAAACATGCACAATCTTGATGAAATTCGTGCAACTGTCTACTTTTGAGTTGACTAACCTTTGTTTGAATCTCGACCCAGCTATAAACTGATCCATATGTACAATTTTTAAGAAATTCGTGCAACTGCCTACTTCTGAGTTGTCTCGCCTTGTTTTGAATCTGGACTTCAGCTATAAACTGTCACTCTGGTGTTTCGCATCCGTGCACTGGCATTCGGCAAGATGTTAAACCAGAAGACCCATCTACCAGCACTGGTCATCGGTGAACCATAAATATCCTACCGAGTCTTTCCTGAAAAGTTAGTGAGTTATCGCCGGCACCCAGCACCCGCTGGCAAAAATTACAATTTCCTACCCTGACTGGCTGCTGGGAAGGCACTGGCAAACCACCCATCATAACCCTTGCCTCGGAACATCTTTGGCAGCCCCAATGCTCTGTCAAGAGTATAATACATTTGATCTGATCGATTGTACGACTCTCACCATGTAGTAACACTTCTTATCCATTGTAAAACGTTCCAAGTCGTTTCACCAGTTTTCAATTTATTTTTTTAAATCCCCACATCTCAGCGACCCAAAAGATCAACAAAAAACTTCACATCATCCACAGCTAGTTTATATGGTCATCCTAAATTAGCTTATTTCTGTAATAGTACATTGTAAGCATACTATTTAACTACAATTACATTTCAATTCGATATTATTGTATTTTCTGACTTTCAAGGTTGTTTTGCCTCCAAAAAGTCTTCTCTCTCATTTTATTTCTTTGTTTCGTTAACATGTTTCGCTGAATATCATTAAAAAATCATAACCAAGATCATTTTAGAATTCATTTCTCTTAAATATAAAAATAACACAAACACACTGGCTTCGGAATAAAAAAATGTTTCCTTTATTTGTCCATCCAACCATCCATCCATCCCACCCCATTCATACGCAAAACATCTGGTACCCATAACGAGCCACAAACATTTCACAGCTGAGAATTCCCCATGAGTGCATCATTGCTGAAGGAACCCTCAAATCAAGGGACTGGATGGTCAGCATCAAATCATGAATGAAAAAATGAACCAGACTCAGTGGCATAATGTTTCGACTTTAGAGGAAGCCAGCAGTTTGATTTTGACGACAGCCAAGTCATACCAAGGATGTGCCATTCCTTGACATTCAGCATTTAGAGGACAGCACACAGATAAACCATGTGGGTTGGCATGACTGGGAGAAGGGAAATTTTCTCCTGAATTGCCCTGTTCACTAAGGTGATAAAAATGACTTCACAAAGATGTCGCTTGTACCCAGATTGCTCCAGGAAAGAGTTACTGAATTTGATTTCATCCCATACTTTAACTTCCACCAAACAGTGACTGTTTATCCTGGGTCAAAGTTCATTGTTGTCTAATGACTGTTTGTGTGATTTGTACTGCAACTTCTCCATGAGCCTTGACAATGTAAAAAATACAAATCTATTTATAATAATAATAATAATAATAAAGGAAAATAAAAAAGTTAGCCGACAAAGTCGCCGGAGCCATTATGTTTTCAGGTTGTCCATCCGGCTGTCCATCCGTCCATCTGTCCGTCCGTGATATGTTTTCATTACCGCAATAACTTAATAGCTGAGGGGATTTCAGTCAAACTTGGTCCAGGTACGTATAATGAGATAAAGATGAACTGATTAGATGTTGGGGTCAGGAGGTCAAAGGTCAAAGGCCAAAAAAAGGTCGGAGGTCACGTTAGATAAAAACCGAACTAACTTGTGAACCAGTCATAAGATTTTCACCAAACTTGGCAAAATTATATATTATGATGCAAAGATAAACCTATTTGATTTTGGGGTTAAGAAGTCAAAGATCAGAGGTTATGCTAAGTTACCATTATTTCATTACCGCAGTAACTTAACGGCTGAAGGGATCCAAGTCAAACGTGGTACAGGCGTGTATAATGATGAAAATATAAACTGATTAGATTTTGGAGTCAAGAGGTCAAAGGTCAGAGGTCATGTTAAGTAAAAATTAGATTGCCACACTAACTTGTGAACCAGATTAACGCCCTGCAAAAATTCAGCTTTTTGCATGAAGATTTTTTTCCAAGTGATGAACACACTCAAGTGGCCATCATAGTGATCGTCACTATCAATTGCATATTGGACCGGGATTAAATTAAAAGTTTGGCTTGCAGGTTGCATCATTACTGGAGTAAGCTTTCACGAGGTGCTGATCCAGTGCACCTGCATATTAGAACGGAAATCTTGAATATGTTCAGGGTGCCATTGTGAACATGACCAGTGACCTTGCCGACACGACACTTATTGTGAGCATGACCTTGCCGACACTTATTTGAAAGACACCCTGAGACGTTTAAAGTCAAGCTGGTAGATGAGGAGTCGGTCCCCTGCTTAAAATCCATCTGAATGACTGCATACTCATTAATGCATCGCCTTGTTTGCAAACCACCAATCCAACAGTCTACAGCCTGGTCAATTAATGAAACCCACAACAGACAGCTCAAAGGTAAAATGTGCTACCTGTGTGCCATCACATGCCAGCATAATGAGAATTTGCCTTTTTTTTCTTTCTTTTTTTTGTATACTGAATCGAGGCTCGTGAAAGAGCTGACATTTACTTCACAAACAAATCAACCAGACAAACAAAATAACCAAAAAGAGGGAGCGGAAGACAAGATGGGGAGAGAAGGGGAAGCACACAAACACAACATCCGAGAGCAGGGAGATGTGTGGAAGGGAGAGGGCCCGGGGGGAGGAGGCATGGGAAGGGGGGGGGGGGGGGGGAAGGGAGAAGTATAAAACACAAGGACACCAAGGACTTCCTGGACAGAAGTTGGTATTTCAAAAAAGTGGAATTGGGGTGAAATTAGCGGGGGTAGAAAAGATCAAGGTTTTGGATGGGGGAAGATAAGAGATGGTGGTGAACAGCTGTTTTAAAGACCTGGAGGGAGGAGTGGGGTTGAAGAGAGTGAGGGAGTTTGTTCCAGAGGCGGGAGAAAAGAGGAGTGAAGGAGTGAAGGTGAGCCTTTGAGAAAGGCCAGAATAAGGACGACAATAAAATAGCTGTCAGCATGATGGAAAAGTAGAAAAGTGAAAACATTAATTATTATACTTATCCTTGCTACTTCATTGTTTATTAATGCTTCAATGAACATCATTTAACAGCCTCTGTTGCATTAAATTATTATGGAATGAAAATAATACACACGTCGAAAAAACATTATGGAATTAAATCAACAGGACATTGTTTGAGGTATGCCAACCACCGCGGGAAGCAAAGAGAAGCAGACATTTCAGACGATAACCCTTCGTCGGAGCTAAAGACGGCCGGTGCTTTCTTTAATAACTCACAATGCCTCAATTTTCAGCCACAGACTTCAACACTTATTCTCTGGCTGAAATTACAAAGGTGTTTTGAGGTAATAAAAAGTCTTGGCAGCACAGCCTGCACTGTTGAATTGGTTTCTCAGTCTGCCATGCTGGGGACTGGCTCGGTCACTCCTTGACAGCTCTAATGCAGCTCCAGCTGTTTCATACATAAAGCAGCAACTGAGCTGCTATGTAAGACCAAACTCTCAAACCTTAAAACAAGTTTGCATCTACAGTCATTGCATTACCGGACTAAAGTGGAATCGTTATTACGGATAGTAAAATCCTTTTTTTACCAAAATACAAGCATGCAAGCCAGGTATATGCTTGAATACAAATACAAGACTGCAGGCTCCCAATTTGGTTTCTACAGTAGCAAAGATGAGCCCGGCCATCATTAGCACTTGAGGTGTGATTAGCCACAAGTTTAAGGATCTCAAAGACACTCTAAAATTGGACAAAAGGGTTGGCTTGTTAGTGATCCCATTTGAACAAATAGCTTATGATGTAGCAT
The DNA here is from genome assembly GCF_964187855.1 of Myxine glutinosa. NCBI lineage: Eukaryota > Metazoa > Chordata > Myxini > Myxiniformes > Myxinidae > Myxine > Myxine glutinosa. Next base: position 74,354,419 of record NC_136271.1, on the reverse strand, counting down.
CAGGTAGAAGTTCTATTTCCCTTGTGCATTTTCCATCATCTCCCAATGTTCTTGTAATTCATATAAAAGTACAGTAAGTACATCGATGTCTTCAAATGTATTTGTATTTTTGTATTTGTATTTGTCCTTTGTTTGTATTTGTCCTGTATTTGTCCTCAAATTTGTATTTGTCCTTCATACAATTATTGTGCAAGCTTCACTTTGAGTATTATTTAAAAATCGTTCAAACGTAACAATGAATTAAAAGAAGGCATAAAAGTGTTAGCCCTTACAGTTAAGAGGTTAGCTCTTACACCAGCCTCGATTCTGTATTCAAAATAATAAAAATGTATATATATATTGTTATGGTTCTGAGTGTAAATATAACATCATTAAAGGTTAAAGGTTTGCCCCCATAGTTAGTCCACAAGCAACACGTAGGCCACCTTAGAACATTAGTTTTTTTGTTTTTTTTTGTTGTTTTTTTTTGTTTGTTTTTTTTGTTTTTTTTGTATACAAGATCGAGGCTCGTGAAAGAGCGAACATTAATCACACAGAAAGACAAACAGACACACAAAACAAATAACATCGGGAGCGGTAGACAAGATGGGGAGAGAGGGGGAAGGACACAAACACAACATTTGAGAGCAGGGACCGAGAGACATGGAGACATCGAGAGAACTGTGGGAGGGAGAGGGCTTTGGGGGGGAGGCATGGGAAGGGGGGGGGGGGGTGGGAGAGGTATAAAACATATGGACACTGCCAAGACTTCCAGGAAAGAAGTTGGAATTTCAAACAAGGTGGATCTGGGGTGAATTAGTGGGGGTAGAAAAGATCAAGGTTTTGGATGGGGGAAGATAAGAGATGGTGGTGAACAGCTGTTTTGAAGACCTGGAGGGAGGAGTGTGATTGAAGTGAGTGTGGGAGTTTGTTCCAGAGGCGGGAGAAAAGAGGAATGAAAGAGTGAAGGTGAGCAGAGAGCCGAGATTTCGGCAGTTTAACCATCAGAGGGTGGCTGGCAGATCTTGTGCGACCTGTATGAATATTTGGGGGACAGAGCACAGAGAGAGCTGGGGGAGCAAGGCCGGAGAGGAGTCGGTAGAAGACAGAAAGACCACCTACCTGCCTGCGGTGAGTGAGTGAAAGGCCCTCAGAGATAGCTTCATCGCGGGAGATTCCAATGATTCTGAAAGCTTTGGATTCAACAGCGTGAAGCCGAGCCAGGTGTGAGGCAGGAGCACCAGCCCATAGGGGAGAACAGTATTCCATTGAGCTGCGGATGAAAGCCTTGTATGTGGTGAGGAGCTCAGGTGTGCCTAGGAAGGACTTCGCACGACGGAGGATGCCCAGTCGGCGACTGGCTTTGGAGGCCAGCTTGGAAATGTGGTTTTCCCAAGAAAGATCATGGCAGATGGTGAGACCCAAAAGCTTGAGCGACAGAACTTCTTGGAGAGGATTGTTGAGAAAGTAGATGGGAGGGTTGTCCAGTCGATCTTTTCGGAGAGACATAGTAAGAGTGTGAGATTTGTCAGGATTGAAAGACATGTTCCACATGTTTGACCAGTCTGTGATTTTGTCCAGGTCTTCAGAGAGTGAGGAGGCTGCAGACTGCCGATCTGAGGGAAGAGGAATGGAGCGGCAGAGAGTGGAGTCATCAGCAAAGAGATACAGAGGATTTTCCAGAGAGTCGGAGAGATCATTGATAAAGACCAGAAAAAGCACAGGGCCCAGCACACTGCCTTGGGGAACTCCAGCCTGAACGGGAAGGGGAGATGAGAGAAATCCATTCAGGGCCACACGCTGACTACGACCAGAGAGGAAGTCCGCAAGCCATGCATGGAGATTTCCATGGATACCATAGGAGGAGAGTTTGGTGAGCAGAGCTGGGTGCCAGACCGTATCGAAGGCACGTGATATGTCAAGGGAGACAGCTCTGATTTCCTGTTTGGCATTGAGGACCTCCATCTATTGTTGAGACAGCAGAAGCAGCATGTCCAGAGTAGAGTGACCTGGTCTGAAACCAAATTGATGATCAGAGATCAAGCCATTGGAGAAGAGGAAAGATTTCATATCCAAAGCAATGATGGATTCCATGACTTTGCTGATAATTGGGAGCAGGCTGATTGGTCTGTAGTTGCAAGGATCTGTTTTTGCACCTTTTTTGTGTAAAGCGGTAATGTTTGCTGATTTCCAGGATGCTGGCAGATGACCTTGAGCAAAGGATAGGGTGAAAAGAACAGAGAGAGGGTGAGATAGAGCGGCAGAGCAGGATTTTAGGACCCGTGGGCTGATGCCCTCTGGTCCAGTTGCAGAATCAGAGTCGAGGTTTGACAAAAACTCCTCCACCTTGTCAGGAGAGAAGGTCACAGAGTCCAGGAGCAGTTTGGTTCGACTGGGAAAGGTGGGAACAGGGAGAGATGGGTTTGGGACTAAGGATTTTGAGGCAAACACAGAGTTGAGGCATTCGGCTTTGTCACGTGCGATGTCAACTGTGTGGCCATTTGAGGTAAGGGAGGGGATGGAGGGGGAACAAACACCAGAAACGGATTTGACCAGACGCCACCAGGATTTGGAGGAAGGAGACAGGTTTGAGAGTTCATTCTTGAGTGAGGAGAGATAGTGCTTCCTGGCACTCCTGAGGGTAGACACACACTTGTTCCGAGCTTGGTGGAAGGAACTGAGATTTCCTTCAGTTGGATTAGCCTTCCAAGAGGCAAAGGCAAGTTGTTTCAGGGCAACTGCCTCACCACAAGATTCAGTGTACCATGGACGGGAGGAAGGGTAAGACAACTGAAGGCGAGATGGGATAAATCTGTGCATGAGAGAGATCAGTTTGCTTTGGAAGAATTCCCAGGAAGAATTGATGTCAGAGGCAGTGGAGATGGGAGACCAATCCAGACGATTGATGGCTGCTTGAAGACCGTCCCAGTCGGCCTGAGTGAAATGCCAGACTCGTCGACGCTGAGGAGGCTCTCTGAGAATGGCCAGAGAGATGTCCACTTTGACAAGCACATGATCAGAAGAACCGATTGGAGCAGAAGAAGAGCAGCAGACATTAGCAGGGAAGTTAGTCATAACCAAGTCTAGAAGAGAAGATACTCCATTGGCTGAGATCCGGGTCGGGAAATTGACAGATTGTGTCAATCCCAGTGAGTCACAGAAGTCCTTTGCTGAGGTGCCATGACTGGTGAGAGAGGAACCCACACCCAACCAGGTGGCATGATGACAATTGAAGTCACCACATATGAGGAAGAGAGAGTTGGGATGAGTGGATAGAAGTTGGTCCATGTTGTCAGACAGTGAAATGTAGATTGAGTCATCACTGTTTGGGGGACGGTACAGAACACATATGAACAAAAGGTGGGAGCGGAGAGGAAGCCGTAGCCAGAGGTACTCCTGGGGGTGAGGAGGAGAGAGGGCAGTGCAAGGAGAGTGAGGAAGAGAGTTTTTGATAAAGATAGCCACCCCACCACCAGGCCGAGGCTCAGGTCTATCATACCGGAGGAGGGAGTAACCAGGAAGAGATATTAAGGAATCAGAGACATCTTGAAGGAGGAAAGTCTCTGTTAAGCAGATCAAGTCTGGATTGTCAGAAGCAACCTGTATGGAGAGATCAGTCAGGTTTGAGCGAAGGTCCCGGATGTTTGAGGTCCATACCGTTAATGAAGAGAGAGGGGGAGCATCGGGTATAGGACAGGGGAGGGGAGGAGTAGGGTAAGATGAAGGATGAGAGGGGGAGGTAGGGAGAGCAGTTGTTAGTGTGTCAGCGATTGCAGAAGAGTTCCAAGAAAGGGAAGGATGAGGAGGATGAAAGGTTTGAAGGTGAAGGGATGAGGCACAGAGAGGGGTTGTTTGAGGGGGGGCAGAGGAAAGAAGAAGGTTGAGGGGGGTGGAGGTATGAGATAGAAGGGAGACGAAGTGGGGAGGAGGCAGCTTTGAGGAGGAGGGGGGAGGAGGGAGAATTGGAGAGGAATTGTATGGGGGGAGATTTGAATGGGAGGGGTTGGGGGGGAGTTTTGAAGGGGAGGAGTGAGGGGGGAGTTCAGGAGTGGAAGGGCAAGGGGGGAGTTCAGGAGTGGAGGGGTAGGGGGGGAGTTTAAGAGTGGCGGGGCAAGGGGGGAGTTTAGGAGTGTAGGTGCAAGGGGAGGGATTTGGATGGGAGGGGCAAGAGGGGAGTTTAGAAAGTGGATGATTAATGAAAGACGAACATTGAAAACAAATTGGGTTTGTTGTGATTTTCAAGTTAGCAATCCGGTTCAGAATGATGGAGGAGGGATGGAATGAATGTGAATTTAGACCATGTAGTGAGGGAGACGTATAAGATATTGAATTTCTTTTTTTTGAGGTGGAATGAGTTGGAGAGGAAATTGAGAAAAGCCTTTTAAATAGGAAGAAAAACAGCGTGTTGTAAAATACCACTGAGTAAAACACTGAAGGGGAAAGGTTATACATATTTAAATAATATTTAAACAGAACCGTGAACAATCTTATGTGCACAAAAATACCAACGGGGGGAGAGCCGAGAGGGACCACCACGAGTCACGTGAAGGGCAAACGGTGGATGGCAAGGAGTTAATGGGGGCGGGGCGAACAGCACACCTGGACAGAAAATACAGGATGAGTCAACAGTACACGTGGAGAAAGGAAAATAAATGTTTTTGGGTTTTTTTTTTTTGGGGGTTTTTGGGGGTGGGGGGGGGGAGGTGGGGATTTAGAACGTTAGACAGAGTATTATGTTCGGGGTAGAAGGGAAAAAAACTAAGAGCCAAGCAAAACACGATTAAGATAACAAACACCGACGGGGGTACAACTACAAGGCCGCACACGAGGAGCAGAACATGATTAAATAATTACAAGTTACAGGAAAATCAAACCAAAAGTAACGATAATCAAAACAATAACGCATGGACGATAAAATAACGAGTTGAAATTTGACAATCTATCTGGGGAAATGGGGGAGAAACACGTGGTCGAAGAACGAACGAACGAACGAACCGAGTTATGTCATAGTATGTGTGAGGATAAGGCCATTTCCACTAGTGATACCTGTGTTGTGTAAAATAAATAAGTATAGGCCCTGTTCATTTTGCGGCCACCCTCAAATCTACCTCGTTGGGCAGCATCCATCCCGCGCCCCGATTCAGCCAATCCACCTCGTTTGTTACGCGTTGGGCTGGCAGCGTTAGCTGCCAGTTGCTCGCTCAAACTAGTCGAGTGGCCACGAGGTGGGCCTGAAAAGAGGGACGAGCGCGAGGTCGGGGTCGGGGTGTGGCCGCGTCAAGCAGCACGTCAAAGGCGGAGACGGTAAGAGCCAACAACCAACCAGGGCTCGGTGGGCATGGCTTAAGAGGGCGTGGAAAGGCGCATCTAGCAAGTGCTGGAAGGTTCACTGAAAAGGCTATATAAGCGCGCGCACAAAGCCCTTGGAAGGACTCGTGCGAAAGAATCATTGTATGAGAGCTTGCAAAGGACTGGCACGATTCCCGCATGTATAAGGCCTCGCATGTTTGGGCTTGCGCACGATAAAGGACTCGTTGGGAGAGGGCTTTGTGAAAGGACTGCAAGGGATCGCGCTCTGTGAGAGGACTTCTGCGGGAGAGGTGCTTTGCATTGAACTATATTGGGAGCGCATATAGCGCCGGCTATTCTATTACGTACGCGGCCGTGACCGCAAGTATAACCGCCAAGCCCGGTTCATCTATTACGTACGCGACCGTGGTCGCAAGTAACCGCCCAGCCAGCCCTACCTTTCGCCCCGCATTTAACCCCATAATTGTCCGATCCGCGCCAACGACCCGCGGGGAGCTTCTGCCGCCCTGACCATCTTCTTCACGGTACGAGTCCAGGACCGGAGCAAACTGCCTGGACGCCATCATCCCTGGACCATCACCCTGACCATCTACAATCCCCGTGTGAGTGTCTGAGAGTGAAACAGGCCCGTATCCTGGGATAAGTTAAGACTGTATTAAGCTGCACTGTGTCCTTCTTCTCCTTCCTGTACAAATTGTAAATAAATCTGTTCTTCCTTGTTTCTCTCCTAATTCGACCGTATCAGTCATTTCCTCCATTGGGTAAGCATGGCACGATTCGGAACCGCTCAGATCGGGTTTAGTTCTTGTTAACGGCTCGGATCACGGTTCGCTATCGCTCGGCGTTTCCACTTATAACCATGATTCGGGCGGGGTTTATTTCCTTGCTTCCTGGGGGGCGTTGGTAATTAGGTATTAGTGATTAGTCCTATGACCCTACCCAACGCTGACCGGAAGTGACGTCATAGCCCCGGATCCGGTCGGCTAGTCAAAGACAAGGGGGCTAACCCCCCCCCCCCCCCCCCTTGGAAAGGGGAAAGGCCGACGCTGAGATCCGCAACAATAGATATAGATAGATATAGATAGATATAGATAGATACAGATAAATAGAGATAGATACAGATAGGTACAGATAGATACAGATAGATACAGATAGATACAGATAGATACAGATAGATATAGATCGGGTTTAGTTCTTTAGTTATATAGATAGATATAGATCGGGATAGATAGATATAGATAGATATAGATAGATATAGATAGATATAGATAGATATAGATAGATATAGATAGATATAGATATAGATATAGATAGATATAGATAGATATAGATAGATATAGATAGATAGATAGATAGATAGATATAGATAGATATAGATAGATATAGATAGATATAGATAGATATAGACAGATATAGATAGATATAGATAGATATAGATAGATAGATAGATATAGATAGATATAGATAGATAGATAGATAGATATAGATAGATATAGACAGATATAGATAGATATCGATAGATATAGATAGATAGATAGATATAGATAGATATAGATAGATAGATATAGATAGATATAGATAGATAGATATAGATAGATATAGATAGATATAGATAGATATAGATAGATATAGATAGATATAGACAGATATAGATAGATATAGATAGATATAGATAGATAGATAGGATATAGATAGATATAGATATAGATAGAGATAGATAGATAGATATAGATAGATATAGATAGATATAGATAGATATAGATATAGATAGATATAGATAGATATAGATAGATATAGTTAGATATAGATAGATATAGATAGATATAGATAGATATAGACAGATATAGATAGATAGATAGATATAGATAGATATAGATAGAGATAGATAGATAGATAGATATAGATAGATAGATAGATATAGATAGATATAGATAGATATAGATAGATAGATATAGATAGATATAGATAGATATAGATAGATATAGATAGATATAGATAGATATAGATAGATATAGACAGATATAGATAGATATAGATAGATAGATATAGATAGATATAGATAGAGATAGATAGATAGATAGATAGATATAGATAGATATAGATAGATATAGATAGATATAGATAGATATATATAGATATAGATAGATAGATAGATATAGATAGATATCGATAGATATAGATAGATATAGATAGATATAGATATAGATAGATATATATATATATATATATATAGATAGATGGATGGATATATATATATATATAGATATAGATATATATATATATATATATATATAGATGGATATATATATATATATAGATATATATATATATATATATATATATATATATATATATATAATTTATTTTTTATTTTATATATATATATATATATTGTTACGGACCACGGATAAGATGTTGGTTTGCCGAGCGGATGGCCCCGCGGCCCTAACAGTTACCCCGACTAACCCGATTCCCGAACGTTGGCCGGATCGCGCCACAGGTATTCAATACGGAAAAGACAAAGGCGACACGGATGTGAAGAAGAAGAAGAAGACAAAAAGGTTGGAAATACGACTAAATTTATTCCTACTATTTACACGCTCAAAGTAACCAAGGAGAAGGAAGGATAATAAAATAATATACAGAAGAATCAGAGACACAGTGCAATTATTAGCTTACCTACAGTCTTAATTAAACCCAGGACAGAACAAACAAAAGACAGACTCACTTGGGGAATGATGATAGGAATGGCAGGAGGTGGATGGCTGGAGGGGGAGGAAGGTTCAGCTGGACCCGCAGCACAGTCGGGTCGGGGATTAGCAGCCGCCGCCCCTTTCTCGATCGGCGCGTTTAGCAGCCGCCGTTCCTTTGCGGCCCCGTTCGAAACTGCCGTCAAGGCCCCGAAGCTGCTGTGGCTGAAGCTGCTGTGGCTGCTGCTGCTGCTGTGGCTGAAGCTGCTCTTTTAGGGATCCCTTACTCAACTCTTCTCGTACTCAACTCAACTCTTCTCGTACTCAGTCCAACCACTGTTTCTCTCTTGGTCCAACCACTTGCACGTCTCCCTGTCCAACAACTTGCACGTCTCCCTGTCCAACCACCACTCGGTTCTTGCGCGCGCGCTTTTATCGCGCCTCAGGCGATCAAGCCGCCGGCCTTCAGGACACGCCCCTCGGTGAGCTCGCTTCGGCCCTGATTGGTGGGCACAGGCCCTCTAACTCCACCCTTGATGACGATGGGCGGGCACGCCCTTCTTACCCGAGCTGAGCACATGCTTAATGGCGGTTTTGGGGCGAAACCAACAACCCACAGCTGTAGCAAACCTGACAAACTGCCCAGTGCAGTTGGTAATTGAGGCTTGGAGGGGATGTAATTGGCAATTGAGGCTTGGCAATGACGCAGTTGGAAATGGAGGTTTTGGGAATAGGAATGAAAGGGGATCTATCTTGTTTCACTTGGTGCAATGGAGTGTCATCTTAATGGAAGACAAGGCCTTACCCTAATACACATAATAAGGAAATAAACTACTGAACAGGGGTATTATGGTGTCCTTCATGTATGCTTTATGGAACCAACTACGGGAACGCCCTTTGACCTTTATACAACACTGGAGCAAGGAGGGCGATATTCTAACAACAATTTACTATACAATAAAAACACAAAAAAAAAAAACCATTCTCATATCCACAACAATGTATGTATATATATATATATATATATATATATATATATATATATATATATATATATATATATATATATATATATATATATATATATATATATATATATATATATGTATATATATATATATATATATATATATATATATATATATATATATATATATATATATATATATATGTATATATATATATATATATATATATATATATATATATATATATATATATATATATATATATAAAAGAAAGTTTTTGTTTGTTTGTTTGTTTGCACACGCTAATCTCCTGAACGGTGAAAGATAGGAGGAAACCTCGAAAACAAAAAATGTCGGGACGCGCCCCGGGAAGGTTATCGGCTAGGTGGCGAGGCCGGTCGAAGCCCACCTCGGCCAGGCTGGGCCAATTTCGCAATTAAAAGCAGAGCTGAATTATCGTAGTCAATCTTCTACGGCCGTTGGCGAGGGCTCGCCGGCTCCGCCCTTGACGGCGAGTTGACAGGGCCACGCCTCGTTCCCGGCGCTCCGCCCCCTTCTTCCTCGAGCTTGACCGCGTGGTTAATGGCGTTTGGAGCGAGGAAGCGAACGCTGCTGGCAAGCGAAAGTGCGTTATAGAATTGGGAGGGACAAGCCCCGACTGTAGAGGGTGCATACTGGCGTATCTTGGAGAGAGAGTGGCTGGGAAAGAAGCGAATGGGGCCTACCTTATTTAATTAATGCAACGCAGATTCAACTATTGGGAACACAGCCTTATCTGAAACACATACTAAGGAAATAACTGAAGTCCTATGGTGTCCTACGTGTTGCTGTGGCCTAACTATGGGTGCGACCTTTAACCTTTTTAAACGATGGAATATTATTTACAAGTATTTACAAAGTGAGGGTTCTAAAAACCGCAACAATATATATGGTTGCCAATAAGGGACAAATATCTCCAATGAAAACAATGCAATCAATTATTCAAGGTGGTTATCCTTTTGAAACAGTGTTATATACCGGGTGTCCCATAAGTCGATAACCCCTTTTTGCCTTCGCTGTAGATTGCAGAATATTTGATGAAAACGCGTGTTTCTGACATCAAAATTTAGCTTCAGGATCAGAATAGAGATGATGCTGCTAACCGCATGCATTTGGCCCTTTAAAAAAAATAGTGAATTGAACCGAAGACACACGCGTAAGCCGATTTCCCAGGCTTAAGAAAAACGAGCCTGGAAGTTTGTTGACCCCTCTGGCTCGGTCTGTGTAACAGAATACAGTACATCTAAATTTACTAAATTCTAAATTTTTACAATAAATAATATTACAACACACAACAGGAAAATGGCCTTAAAATGCCTGTTGTTGTTGTACACAACAGGCATTTTAAGGCCATTTTCCCTGCTAGAGCGGGGGTTAGCCTTGCGGGCCCCATTACAATCTTCTCCATTTTGCCCTAATTTCTGCATCTCCCCTTGTTAAGCCCCTTGCCTGCATTTCTTCTTCCACCACTTTTAGCCAAGTCTTTCTCGGTCTTCCCCGTCCTCTACTTCCTTCTCGAGATATTAATAAATTACAATAAATAATATTAATAATTATAAATAGACAGGACCTACGACGGGCCACTTGATAACTGTAGGGCAGTTATGACCAGACACTCCGCTTTGATCGGACACATGACCCATGACATCCACTTTATAAAACTGAATTCAGAATTTGATTTCAAATATTTCCCAAAAAAAATATGAGGGGTCTTCAAGGTCTTCAGCTTCCTCAGGGGATTTTGAGTCCTCAAGGTCTTTTGGGTCCTCTAGGTATTTTGGGTCATTGGGGTCTTTTGATTCCTCAAGCGGGGGGTGGGGAGGGCGGGGAAAGGGATATTTTAGGTCCTCAGCATATTTTGGATCATCAGGGTCTTTTGGGTCCTCAGAGTCTTTTGGATACTCTGGGTCTTCAGAGTCCTCATTGTCTTTTGGGTCTTCCAGGTCTTTTGGGTCCTCAGGGTCTTTTGGGTCCTCAGGGTCTTTTGGGTCCTCAGGGTCTTTTGGGTCCTCAGGGTCTTTTGGGTCCTCAGGGTATTTTGGCTCCTCGGGGTCTTTTGGCTCCTCGGGGTCTTTTGGCTCCTCGGGGTCTTTTGGCTCCTCGGGGTCTTTTGGCTCCTCGGGGTCTTTTGGCTCCTCGGGGTCTTTTGGCTCCTCGGGGTCTTTTGGCTCCTCTGGGTCTTTTGGCTCCTCGGGGTATTTTGGCTCCTCAGGGTCTTTTGGCTCCTCAGGGTCTTTTGGCTCCTCAGGGTCTTTTGGCTCCTCAGGGTCTTTTGGCTCCTCAGGGTCTTTTTGGGTCCTTGGGGTCTTAGAAGTCTTGCATGTCTTAAAAGGTCTTCAAAGGTTGAATGAGTCTCAGCAGTCTAAAGCGTCAAAAGGTACTTACCAATAGTATGAAATTAATAGATGTACATACTGAATAGACAGTATGCCACTAAGTTCAAAGAGTACTTAATTAGGATATACGTACTGAAAAGTCACACAGCTGGAGAAGATAATATTGTCCTGTGGATGGCTCTATTAAGACGGAGCACCCACGGATGACCAGTTGAGCTTACTTTGAGGCGTTATTCAATGGCGGATTTCACTATGCAAGCGCGGGAGGGGGGGGGGGGGGGGGGGGGAGGCGGGGGAAGAGAGGAAGAAGAAGCTGGAGCTTTTACCTGATGCGATCCGAGCAGGCTTCAAACATGCAAAGCAATTAAACTCACACCGAAAACGGAATGAGAATGTACAAAAGGAATATGTATTAAACGGAACCTGAAACAATGGAACACGTCGATAAAAACTAAAACCTAAATTGGGATCCCACACACCAGACTTGCACACAGACGAGGGAATATATATGAAAGGAAACACGTCGGGTGTGCGTTTGTGCTGGCTCAACTCTACTCACTGGAGTGTTCTCATCTGCAGTCGTCCAGGGATCGTCAGGGATCGTCAGGCTCCGAGCCTAGTCGCCCGACGCGGCTCCGGTTGGCGGGAACAAGGCCCCGATGCGCCCCCATTCACTAGGCCTCGATAAGGCCTCTCGCGCCAAGCGAGCGAGCGGGCATGTAACCCGCCTCCTCAGCCGTGCAATGTCCTCCCAGATTCGGCACGGTCACAGTGCATTGCACCCAATGTTCGGATCCGAAGGGAGAGAGAGTCGAGGGTGAAGGAAGGCGTGAGGGCAGCAGGAGAACCAAAGAAAAGCATCTACGCCGAAGGGAAGGACGTCCAGCCACAAAGGAATCCAGAAACGAGAAGAAAAACAAAGGGAGAGAGAATATCTCGGTCCACGACCATTCACTTATCGCATCCAAACCGAGAAGAAAAAGGGCCAAAATGTCGGCTTGCCCGTTGTTTTAACGTCAGCCCGTGCCGTCACCAGCAATTCTCCTACAATCAGCGCGTCGCTTCTTTCTCGCCCCTCACGCCCTCCAATCCCAGGGAAGCTTCTTGCCCCGTCCCTGGCCAATCACCAGTCCTTCCTGACTCTGACAATCGGCGGCCTTCGTCCTGTGGTGTCTTCCTTCCACCAAGCAGTGGCCACCTTCTTGCCCCTACCTTGACCAATCATGAGTCCTTCTGGGCGTGTCTATTGCCTGTTTGCTCGATGTTCCATTGCCATACCGGCGCAATGCGCGGGCGCTTCCTGACTGTTCTTCCGGTAAGTTTTATTGTTATTGTGGCGGAGGGGGATTTAAGTAGTGTTTGTGTGGTGTAACTAATGGGCCTAACTAATGTCTATGGTGTGCTGCCATACGGGACAATGGAATGATCACAGAGGGAATGACGTACAAGGGAATTTTACCCTCATGCCCTAATCTAGTTAACAAGCCCCGCCCCCTTGACTGGGACAAGCTTAATCCGACATTCGGGCTACAAAACCCATTACATCGAGATTCCCTATCACGACAACCGGAGCATGATACCTACACAGATCTACCTGAATCTATATATGTCCCAACCCCAAAATTCATAACAATATTGTAGTTTCTTCTTCAAACAAAAAAAAATTCTGGTTGCCAGACCGTACGACCGATCACGATGAAATTTTTAACAAGTATTCCCCTTCACGACTAGTTCATAATTGTGAAGTTTCACATCGATTTCCGATGCAGCAGTTCAAGAGAAATGTTTTTTTAATCTTTTCTTTCAATCCAATATGGCTGCACGACCATGTGACCTATGATATATTTGTGAACGCACTGGTATACCACGGTTTGGGGACATGTGTGTGAAGTTTCCCCTCCATCTGTCCAGCCATTCTGGAGAAGAAGGTATTTAAAGTTTTGCGGTTAAAAAAAATATGGCTGCCAATCCGTGACGTCAATGATGCCATCAATTTAATTTTGTCATTTCAGGTTTGTTCGTACATGACGCTCAAATTATGATGTTTGATGCATCCTAATATGACCCTACTGCAAAGCCGCAATGAGCCGGGGAAGCCAAAGCCTCTTGCCACTATTTTACCCATCACTCTGGCATCAGTAGGTTAGGTAGTTGGTAGTAGGTAGGTGTAGTAGGTACCGTACCTAGTTCAAAATGACACCATTTGCATTCTGGATGAGATTAAAATTTATAAAATCTACTTCTTGATTAATTCGGTGAATTCCGTCTCAACTTCGGATATTTCCGGCCGTGAAAAACTATCCCCTACGGCCGCGAGATTTCTAAAAAATAATTCTTCATCAATTTTAGAATATTTGACGCTGTTTTGAGCCTCCGAAACGCGGTAATAAGCTTTTTTGAAATATTTTTTCAAATGCTCGAATCTCATTGGTTCCGGTGTTTGGTGAAGATTTTCGTTGAAGATAACCAGGGCCCGTGCGGGCCCGGGGAACGAGTTTGGTCTTAAAGTATTTTAATGACAAATTAGAGGTGCATAAGATGGTGAATCAAACAAAGACGGGTGAAACAAACTCCTATTTAACTTTTTCGCAATTTTTTATGCATACTTCCGCATCCGCAAGATAACGGCCTCCATGGAGCGATTTGGTGCGTCAAAGCCTCGAAATTCTCAAAGGATCCAGCAAAATCTGGCTTTTCAACATAATACGTACGCGTTCATTCACAACACCGGCTTCGCCGGCTATTATGAAATCATAATTAAGGCACCGATGAAGTCATCATTATCAAATGTTGTTCCCCATGGTGTGTTCCTGAAGTGTGCCAATTTTCAATTTTTCTACGCAGCACTTTCGGAGAAATAGAGGTGCAAAGTTTTTTAATTTATCCAAGATGGTGCCCATACCATGTGACCTATGACGTCATAATTATCATTAAAAATTCTACAGGTGGAGGTGCTTCAATGGTGAAAATTTCCTGCCAATCGGGCCAATGGTTGCAGAGAAAAGTATATTTATTCTGTGCGGACAAACAGACAGACAGACAGACAGACAAACAGACAAACAAACAGACTCAAATGCAATACGCTCTCCTCTCGCAAAGGTAATAAAATAATGATTTTAAAGGTCCTATGAAAAAAAAATCAAAAGTTTACTGTCGGTGATACAGTCTAATACACCACCTTATATAACATGTCCCAGTACTGCGAAACAGAAGGGGTCTGGAAGTGGCAAAACGATGAATTGTGTTCTCCAGCGTTCAAGTATATAATTCAATTGAAGTAAAATAAAGATTTTAATGGTCCTAGAAAAAAACCCCCGAAGTTTACCGCGTTAGATGGTCTGACACACCATCTTATTTAACACGTTACATTAGTTATTCGTGCTTGTTGTTTGTGTCCTTTATGACATCCTTAAAAACAGTAAGTTTGCTGTTTAGAATGATTTTCAATTCTGTTTGACTGCCAGGCAGGAAGACTAATAAAATATCTCACACCAATCTGTGCATGCATGATCGGGATGAATTCAGAGCCAAAGTACTGCTAAAATTCCAGGTTCGTTTTTCGATTCATGTTCCGATTCGGTGTGTGTGTTACGTTGGTGACTGAAGTGTAGTGCTAGCAATGAATATAGGGTGCACATATGATATTGTAACACTTAATTATTGTAAGTAAAGTGTGCATGCTATGGTGAGAGACAAGGAGCACAGTTTAAAAGGGTTCAAGAGACAAGCGAACCGCAACATGAGCAACCTGTCCGGGTGTTCTTGATATGAAGGCCAGATTCTGCCAATGAGCATCCCACCTTCCCACCCCTTTCATATTACTATAATTCACCAAATGTCCATCCGTCTGTTTGTCCGTCCGTCCGTCCATCCATCCGTCCGTCCGTCCGTCCGTCCGTCCGTCCGAAGGTACCGCAAAAACGGCTGAACCGATCGCAACGATATTTTGGGTGGGTAATCCTGGGATCTCCTGGAGTAAAATAGGGTATATTGTTTTTCCAATTTCAGCTTTGGCCTCCAGCATTTTCAGGTTTGGACTCCCGCATAACGTTATTTTCCCGGGTGCCGCACAAACGGCTGCACCGATCGCTGCAGGGCTGCACCGATCGGACTCGGTGACCTCAGACAAAGACCTTTTATAAGGACATGGGTTGAATCCCTGCTTGAGAGAATGCCAAACCCCTCCCTGCCATCACGGTCGTCTCTCCAACTCACAATCCCACGAGATATGCGGAAAGGACGACCCAAAACCAATTATCTTCTTTTTGATTCGTATATAAACATCATTAAAAGTAAATAATGACCTCGGCCAAAGTTCAAACGACATGAGTTTAATTTCTACATGAGAGAATTCCACATAGCTATTTGGGCGGTGTATACGCCAACAGATCGCTGTCTCCATCAATCTTGCCAAGGCCGTAACACCTATCGGCTCAAAATCCTTTTAACTGTTGACTTGGTAGTTTTTACAATGAAGGAAAGATCAACAATGTTGTTAAAAGTTTATTTTGTGATTAATTTGTGATTGGAGTTGTTTTAGTCCGTGGGCTGAGTAGGGTTTACATGCACCCCCCCCCCCCCCCCCCCCCACAACTTAACTTCCCGGGTATGTCCATGTACCCCCCACCCTAGGGGTGAGGAAAAACCATGTTAACAGAAAAAAAACTCATTCCCAAGGTACCTCTCACGCATATTTTGATGTTACCCCCCCTGTGTCAGTGATTTCTGAAAATTAGGGGTAGGCGAAATTCAAATGGCCATAACGTTTTACCTCGTCATCCTATGGTTGCATATGACCCCTCAAAATGTTTGTCCTGGAACACTCTTTACAATGATATGTGTTATATGCAAATGAGGTCACTAATGAGGTCACCAGAGGTCAAACTATGAGGGAATGAGTTTTTTTTCTGTTAACATGGTTTTTCCTAACCCCTAGGGTGGGGGGTACATGGACATACCTGGGAAGTTAAGTTGTGGGGGGGTGCATGTAAACCCTACTCAGCCCACAGACTATGTTGTTTGGAATGGAAAAAAAGATATCGAGTTCAAGTAAATGACGACATGCCGTGATGGTTTCTACTATCTAAACGTGAACTTCACGGATCGCCATATGCAGATTCGCCACGGACCCACGATCGATGTTTCTATACGTGAACGTACCCGTTTGTTTGCTAACGGGTACATTTTTCATGGAAGTCCTTCACGAACTTGCTGTCCATGTCTGACGTGCGACTGAGGGTGCTACAGGAATGTGGAATTTATTGGTTTCATGCTTTAGCATTCGCCGTATCTGCATTGCCTGTTTGCTTCTGGCCTCCCACCCGTGCAAAGCACGGGTATCTCATTTGTTTGTCATAATCAGACTTGAGGCAACAGATAGTTAAATTAGAGATGAAATTTGTCCTCTCTGTATGTCATGTCAGTGTTCTGTTTAGGATATGCACCCTCATGGGGGAAGGGAAGGGGCATACATAACATATCCCTGTATATATTGTTGTGGATTTGAGAATGGTGTTGTGTTTTTTATTTTCATTGTAAGTGTAATGAAGCTTGTTGTAAAATATCACCCTCCTTCCTCCATTTGGTGTGTAAAGGTTAAAGGTCGTCCCCGTAGTTATTCCATATACAATCACATAGCCAATCATAGATCTCCTTGTGCAGTAGTTATCTCCTTATTATGTGTATTAGATTAAGGCTTTGTCTTCCATTAATTGACACTCCATTGCACCGAATTCAAATAAGGTAGATTACCTTCGCATTCCCCTTTTGTCATCAATTGCCAACTGCATTGGGCGGTTTTCTGCGTGCGGTTTTCTGCATTCGCCGCTGCTGCTTTGTGGTTTTCGCCGCAAAACTCCCTTGAACACGCGGTCAGATCGGAGAAGAAGGGGGAGGAGCCACCGAATCCAGGGCGTTGGCCGCCGATCGTCATCACAAGGTGGAGCCAGCGAGCCCCGACCCGCCAATCAGGACCGGTGAGAGACCAGCTCGGGCGTGGCGCGGGTTGATCTGGAGGCGCGCTATAAAAGCGGGCGCGGAAGCCTTTGAGGGAGTCGGAGAGAGAGATGCGGCAGATGAGTCCAGAGCGAGGGAAGTGACGGAGCCCCACGAGCAGTACCACTCAGTTCTGACTCCACCAGGCAGCGTTGACTCCACCAGGCAGCGTTGACTCCACCAGGCAGCGTTGACTCCACCAGGCAGCGTTGACTCCACCAGGCAGCGTTGACTCCACCAGGCAGCGTTGACTCCACCAGGCAGCGTTGACTCCACCAGGCAGCGTTGACTCCACCAGGCAGCGTTGACCACCAGGCAGCGTTGGCTCCACCAGGCAGTGTTGGCTCCACCAGGCAGTGTTGGCTCCACCAGGCAGCGTTGGCTCCACCAGGCAGCATTGGCTCCACCAGGCAGCTTCGACCCGTTACCACGCGGGAACCAGGATCGGTGGCATCGGTGGCCGTCGAGGTCCAGCCCGACGTCCCGTGCGGGATCAAGCCCGAACCATCTGCTCCAGCTGAACCTTCCTCTCTCCTTCCAGTCCTTCGTTCCTGCCTCCATTCCATCCTTCTGTGTACGTGAGTTTGTTCTGTGTGTCTTGTCCTTGGGGTTAAGTAAGACTGTAGTAGGTAAGCTAATTTGCACTGTGTCCTCTTCTTCTTCTGTATTTTATTTTATTATCTTTCCTCCTCCTTGGTTTCTTTTGGTTGTAAATAATAGCAAATAAATCATATTCGTATTTCCTACTGCTGTCTTCCTCTTCTTCACATCCGTCGTCTTAGTGATTTCCTTCATTGAATACCTGTGGCACGATTTGGCCAACGTTTCGGAATCGGGTTCGTTTCTGTTAATAGTTCGTGCCGCGGTTGCTAAAACCGCTCAGCAATTAACATCTGTCCGCGGTACGAACGGGGCTGTGCACCTGCCTTTCCGGAGGTAGCTGGGCAGCGTCAGGGACCCCGTCGGTCAGTCAGAGACGATGGGATTAATCCCCCCTCGGTAAGGGGAACAGAGGCCGACGTTGAGTTCCGTAACAATATCTTTCACTGCTGCCATGTTTGGGTTACTTATTATTATCGTCATCATCATCATCATTAGTAGTATTGTTGTTATTATCTCATGTGTGGCGTTGAAATATTTGGACTGGAGACATACTTTTCTGCCATTAAGATAAAAAGACTAAAAAGCATGCATTTTTACTCCCAATGTGTGTACAAACTATGACCACTCAGCTGTTCAGAGTTAAGTCCCACATGCACGTATCTTCGCACCCACTGTGACACTTGCCATTGAGCACTCTGTGCATGCAATTAAACAATAATGAAGCAAGACAGACTTGCAGTGCCTTCTTGGAGAGTGCCATGTAGTGGAATAATGCGAGCGACAGGCACTCAGAGGAGTGGGGTGTGTGCGAGTGTAAACCTCACCTTGAACTCTACAGACAACATTTCACCTTTTCGACAATATCAAACACCCATTCATGGTTTGTGAGACACAATAATTCAGCTCATTGTTCCCCAATTCAACTCAAAATTTCTGCTAATCTTATAGTCACTCGTGGAGCAGTCAAAACATTATTTGTTTTCCAATTTTCCTTATTAAAGCTTCCATCCTAACTCCAACACTAAAAGGTGAATGGACATTGGTACTCAGCTTGAGATGAGCACATTATCACCTGTGATTACCTTAAAGGTTCACAAGATAAGCGTAATGTATGCACAATATATCGATTGCTGTAGGAATTTAACATGTACTGCCTAATTGTCTGTGTCCTTCTTGAAGCAATGGCACACTTTAAAATAATTTGATGGTTTAATATAAAGTTTTGAAAAGTCTTGACCAACAGCAAAAAAAAATTGTATTGTTCAAGGAGATGTTAAAAGGGTAGAGCAAATGGGTGGAGCGAGCATGGCGAGACATCAAGCAATACAAACTGGAGCAACATCATTAATGGCTTTGAAAGTGGGAACACTTAAATTAAACGAGTTTCTGAATTAGGAAATGACGCATTTCAGCATGGAGTTACAGGATCGTATTTACAAGCTCATTTAACCGTTGGGCTGTGACCTACAGAACCAAATATGGTGCTCTTAAATAAGGCGCAATAAACCGGCAAATGTAGCATGGCAGTGCAGTAATCAATATGAGAAGTGAACAGAGTCAGTGTACAGTATTGGTACCATTTTTGGACGCTAAAATCTGTGGTCAGTTCAAGTCAAGGTGGCAATAACAAAACATCGGGGCAATACCCCTGGTGCGCACCTGGTAGAATAAACAGTATACTACACTGACTAAAGGAACTTTAAACCAATTTCAATGGTTGCTAGAAGACAGGGCAGCATGTGGAATCATACTAACATCATCATAAGACTTTAAACAAACAAAGAAGAAAATACCCAATTTGGGGGGCGCCCCCCCCCCCCCCCCCTCGTAGACCCCTAAAGGGGCAGATATTTTTAATGCCGTGAAAAAACTTTGGTACATCACGGGTGGTGACGGTTGTGGTCACGTTTCACAGAAATAGTGTGTGTAGTTTCTGAGAAAAAGCAAATATCTATTTTGGGGGGTCAAACCTGGATCCACTTTGATCCCCCGTAGCCGCCTCAGACTTCGATTTTCTTAGTGCCGTGAACAATCTTCGGTACATCACAGGTGATGAAGGTTGTGGTAAAGTTTCATCGAAATAGTGTGTGTCGTTTCAGAGGAAAAATCAAATTCCTTTTTTTTGGGGGGGGGGGGGTCAAACCTGGACCCAATTTTACCCCCGGTAAACCCCCTTAGAACCCGATTTTTATAATGCCGTGAACAAACTTTAGTCACAACATAACAAATATCATTTGTGCCAAATTTGGTCGCAATCCCAACAGCGGTTTCAGAGAAGAAGGTGCAAGTCTTTATAGACGAACAGACAGACTGACGAATGGGGCGACGCCCCATTGCATAAGGTCCCATGAACTTCGTTCCAGGTGAGCTAACAAGCATGTAAACTCTGATTAGATCAAACGAATAGTTCATCTGAATCTCAGCGGAGATAGTAACACTAATAAGAGGAAGAAGAGGAATACATGATACTTATCAAGGGCATATAGAGTATCTGTCAAGACATTCATGATGCAACAATTCATTCAAATATATTACATATTTTAATATATAATGCTGACTTGGTGTTTCTTTGTTTGTACTAGTACATGCGCTCCCCACGTGAGTGACAGGAAGGGTCATGTTATTATTTTTCTGGGACACACACACACACACACACACACACACACACACACACACACACACACACACACACACACACACACACACACACACGGTTGATGAAGGTGATGTTGGCTGACGCCCAAGCAGATGGAAGATGATCTCGTGCAAATTATTGAGTGAATAGAGCAAAATGTTTGTGAAGTACATGCTGTCTTTTGATTAAATCCTTCAGCAAAGCAATAGGTACTTTTGCAAGTTAATTCATAAAACAATCTTATGTAACCAAGTTAAACAAATTGAAATTATATATAACTAGGGCATTGCCCGTACGTGGGTGCCCGTTCCTTGCCAAAAAAAAAAAAAAAAACGCTACCCGTATGCTCTACCCCGCCCGTACGCCCGTACGCCCGTAAACAAAAAAAACAACACTCTTCGCTTCCGCCCTTCGCTCTGACTGAATTGGGAGAAATAATGCGCATAAGAAATCGAATTACGTACCGTAATGGCGGTCAGCTCGTAACGCGCTCAGCTCCGCTCGTCTCACATCGGCCACGCCTACGCAACAAAGCGTTCTGTGATTGGCTGCCGGAAGATAAGTCGTCACTGTCCGGAAGTTCGCAAATCGCAGTTACGATGAATCGTTTTAATTTAATCGCAGTTTGAATTCGTTTTAAAACATAGTTTAACGGCAACATAGTGTTGCGAATATGGAATTTGACCTCCATATCCGCTTGTAAATATTCCCCTATCTTCTCCGATACTCCCCAACTCTCCCCTTACCCCATTCCCTAGTCCCATTGTCTGTAAACAACACCCATTAGAGCCGATCTTCCCCTTCATTCCCCCATTAAATGTCGTGCCCAGGTCCCCCGCACCACACGTAGACAATTATAGGACATCTTGCTAGTTATTCTTAATCTATGTCAGTTAAGGACTTGTTTCCATTAATTATGACTCTTCGTTGCACCAGAATGTGATGATATGGCACCAGTAGGAGTTTAGGACCTTCCCATACCTCCCCGCATCTCTTCCCATCATCTCAAGCTCCAACAACAACCACAACAACAGCGGCTTTGCGTCCTCACTCCGGCTCGGTTGGCCGCCATTGAACATGTGCTCGACGGGGTTACCCAGAAGGGGGCTCCCTGTCGGCCCCTCGTCAAGGGCGGAACCGGTAACCCCCGCACCCAATGAGAAGCCATGGGCCGATGCCATATGGGGCGGAGCTAACGAGCGAGGGCGTGACTCCCCGCCGGATATACGCGGCCCCGCGCCGGACGTGACGTTAGAGATGCGCCCCGAGCTTGAGACGACAAGACGCCACCCTCCCGAGCGCTGAGCGACCTCCCCGGCATCTCCACCAAAGTCGCGACCCACGAGCGCTGAGCGACCTCCCCGCATCTGCTGGACACCACCGTACGCGATTCTGTCCCTGAGCCAGGTGCACCTGAGCCATCGACTGCCGCTTTCCTGGCCATCAAACCCCGTGTGAGTGAGCCTTGTCCCGTTTATCTGTGGTCTGTCTAGGGTTAATATAAGAGTGTGTTTAAGTGCCCACCTTCCTATGTTTCCCTCTTGTCCCTGTAATCTAACCTTTTCCGCCTTAATATAACCTCCTCCGGAGGTCTTGAGAACTGAACCCCTGGTGTCGTATTGTGTGATTGTAATCCAGCCGTGTGTCTTCTTTTTCTTTCCTATTGAGCCAGCATAGCGCGGCTTCGTCGACGTTCGAGTACAATCGGGTAATTTGTGCGGACACGACGGCCATTCCGCTCGGCCCACCTTAACATCAAAGTCGTGTCTGTAACAATTGGTGTCGAGGAGTGAGATTCGGACCCGGGACTAAATTTATTAGGCCCAAATTTTGGGAGGGAAAATCGATTCGGAGCGCGTACTGCGCTCGACGAAATTATAACGAAAAAAAAAAAATTGGATTTGTTTTACGAAACTCGAATTTTGCAAGTCGCGCTATGGCGGATCAAGACGGCTGGGGTCCGGTAGGGGAGAGTGAAGCAGGGTCGGTCCAGGACCAAATTGAGGGACATGAGGAGAGCGAAGCAGTGAGGGCGGCAGGTTCGCAAAATAGCGCCGTCACGCACGAAGTAGCGGGCGCGCAAAATGGCGCGCTCGCTCACGTGGTTGAAGGGTCCCAAAATAGCGGCGCCGCGGAGGGCGAGCCTGCGGTGGCGGCTGGGGACGCTGGGCAAACCGGGTTTGACCTCAGATTATTCTTGACCCAACTGAATGCAAAAATGGATAGGATGGAGGGCCAAATGAGGGTTGATAGTGGGCGATTAGAGGGCCAAATGGGGGTAATGAGGGACGAAGCGAGGGCTCGGAGTGAGCAAATGGGGGTAATGAGGGACGAAGCGAGGGGTACCAGTGAGGGATTAGACAATAATTTTAAGGGATTAGACAATAATTTTAAGGGATTAGACATGAAATTTGGGAAATTAGACGATAGATTAGGGGAAATACAGGAGGGGTTAACGGGGGTAGAAAACAGAATGGCCGCTCAAGAGAATCAAATGGAAGGGATGCAAAAAGGGTTAGAGGGGTTAGAAAACAGTATGGAAGGCAAATTGAGGGACATGAGGGACCAAGCGGAAAGGGAAGTTAAACAAATGGAGCAGCAGATAGAGGGGGTCAGAATGGGGGTAGAAACCAAACTGGATGCTCACAGGGAGGAAATGGAGCAGATGAGGGTGGCATCTGGGCAGGAGATGCAAGTGATGGGAGAGGAGATCAGAAGAGGAGTGAGTGAGGAGGTCGGAGGAGTGCGCGAGGAGGTGAGGCACTGTAAGGAGCACATGGAGAAGGAGGTGAGAAAGGGGACGGTAAAGTTACAAGGGGGCATAGAGGTCCTGACGCAGGAGGTGGAGCAGCTGACGGTGGGACAGACGGAGTTAGTGGAGCAGGTTCAAAGGAACACTGCGGTATTAGGAGGTTTAAAGGCGACACAGAAAGAACTAAAAGATGACTTGGTAGCGACGAAGAGGGAATGTCAGATGGTACGTGAGGGACTGACGACGAGGTTGGACGAGGTGATAGAGGTTATGGAGACGAAGGACCGGCAGGTGAGGACGCACATGGAAACGGTCAAGGTAGCCTTAGAGGATGAGCTTGAGGAGACGTACCGGGGAATAAAAGAGGTGAGGCACAAATTAGAAGAAGTGGAAGAAGGGGTGAGCGAAATTAAGAAGCGACGGAGAGGGGATAACAAAGAGATAAAAGAGGAGATAAAAGAATTGGTCCAAAGTCTGTGTTTGGATCGTGATGATGTGCTCATTAACCGGATGAGGGATTCGCAGGTGATGGAGGAGAAGCGAAGAGGAAGAGGACCCGGTGTAAGTGGTGACCAATATGGTCGTGCGTATGATGCGCCAGGGGATTTAATAAGCTTGGGGGTCGAGATGGACCCGGGTGTTCGTGAGAGGCCGTTGGTGAAGTGTGCGACAGGTCTGGTGTGCGAAAGAGGAGGTGTGCGAGAAAGTCCGACTCTGGGGTGTGTGAGGAAAAAGTGCGTGCCAAGGAGTGAGTGTGCTGGCGGGAGTGAGTCGGTCGTAGCGCGTGTGCGAGGGAGCACATGGAAGCGTGGTGTGGTGAGTGTTACAGAGGGTGTAACGGGAGAGTGTGCGCGAGAAAGGTGTGTGACCGACAGGTGCATGAGGAAAGAGTGCGCTGTCAGAAGTAAGGAAGAGTGTCCACCTGTGGTGAGTGTTACAGAGGGTGTAACGGGAGAGTGTGCGCGAGAAAGGTGTGTGACGGACAGGTGCATGGGGAAAGAGTGTGCTGTCAAGAGTAAGGGTGAGTGCGCTGTCAGGAATGGAGGTGAAAGTAGTGAGAGTGACATGGAGCGTGAGTTAGTTGTGACAGGTGAGCGAGGATGTACACCTGGGATGGAAGGATGCACACCTGGAATGGTAGAGCGTGAGTGGGAATGCACGCTGGAGTTGGTGGTGAGGCACGTGGTTGGGTGTGCGAATGAGAGCACACCTGTGATTGTCACAGAGGAGGTGACTGAGGAGGGGGCGCGAAGAGGTGTTTTGGTGAGGTGTGCGAGCAACGAATGTGTGCCAAGGTGTTCGGTGGTCAGGTGTGTGACCAAGGCTGTGAGTGGAATGAGTGTACCTGGGTGTGTAAGGAAAGGTACGAGGAGCATGGGCACGGCTGGATGTGTGAGCAAGGAACGGGCTGCGGGGTGTAAGCATGCAGGTGAAGCATCGACGTTACACGGGTTAGAGGTTAGAGCGACTTTTAGCCGAAGCAGGCCCTCGGTGCGTGCCGGGCCTCGCTTTGAACGGCCGCGTCCAGGCTCCACTAGGCGGAGCTGGCAGCCCGATAGAAAGGGTCGTCATGGCGACCACCTTTTGTTGAGGCAATCCGGCAGGTCGAGATCGGGACATTGGATGGCTCCACGCCGAGGTGATGCGTGGGATCTCGGCCCGGGTAAGCCCCCGTCCCTGTCCCGAATGCCGGACGCATCCAGCCGCTGGCACAAAACAACCAGCATCCATTGCTTGGCTTTACGAAGCCGGGCTTTGGACAGGGATTGGCGCACCGAGAGGTATTAGTGAGTAGACTGGGTGATGAGGTTAGTGTTTTGGACCCAAAATTAGAGAAAAGCAAAATTTGATGATTGGCAAGGGATTGGCAGTGGTAATGGTACAGTGATTGGCAGATGATTGGCAAATTTTTAATTTGTTGAAATTTGATGTGCAAAATTGGTAGTGAGAGACCCCCGATGTGGTGGGATGGCAAATCCACCATCCCTCACAGGGGGGGCAAAGGAGCAATAGCTTATGGGGTGTATGGCAGTGAAAACTAGCCCGGGTGGGTTAGGATATGGTGTGTAGGGATCTAGCGAAGATTGACATTAGGTGACGTTAAGGTTAGTTAGTGACTGATACCTGTAGTGGGGACGCAGGTAGATTAGTGTGGATGATAATGACGTGGGAGCGCAATAGTTTAAAGGGACGACTGGGAAGCGCAAGTTTCAGAGGGGAGTAGTTAGATGAGATGATGCTGTGTGAGAATTGAACAGGTGTGATTGCACAGGTGTGCAACTGAACAGGTGTGTGGAGCAGTGTGTGAGTAATGAGTGTGTGGATCAGCGCGAATGCGCTTGGGGAGAGAAGGGTGCAGGTGGCACCAGGTGTGAGAGCACAGGTGTGCAGGTACAGGTGTGTGGAGAGAGTTGGAGTGAGTGGTACGGAGTGGTGTGCATGGTGCGAAGGTGTGGATGGGGGAAGAGTGGACCCCTTTCACGAGCACCCGGGGCGGGTAGTGTAAGTGTTAGGTAGAGGGTGCAGGTAAATTGTGGATGGATATTGGCATTTGTGGTGCGGTTGCAGAATGGTGTTGTGAATGGGTGCATTAGTGTTGTGGAAATGGCTGGGCGTGTAGCCTGTTAGTGTGTGTAGTTGGTTGGGCCCTCCACCACTGTGAGGATGTCGGCCAGGTGAGGCCGCAGGTGGGCTCTGGGAGCCGGTAGTTGTGAGTGGGTGCCTGAGGATCCCGGGTGTGGATCGGGCAGCCCAGTGCCAGAGAGGGCACGGAGTGGGGAGAGAGCCAGAGGGCCTTCCCCAGGTAGTTAGGTTAGGGTGAGGAGCAGGTAAGCTCGGAGGCAACTGCAGTGGTGGAGGTGTGCAGGTGGGTAGACCCACTGGGAGAGGTACACGTCGCAGCCCAGAAATTGTACGAGGGCACCGGGAGATGAATCGGGGGAGTGAGACCCCAAATTGAAGAGCACCACAGTTTGGCCAATGGGAATTGGTTTTTAGAACCCATAGTGTAAGAGGGCCAATGGTTTGGCCGGAGAAAGGCCCCGGGTAGTGTAAAGTTGTTAAAGTCATTTAGGAGATAGTTAGGATTGATGAACCTGTCGCACCATACGCAGCCACTTACCTGTGGTGATGATGATGACTCCACACCTGTGTTTTCTTTGTTTGTTGCAGGAGATGAATCGCTGTGTGGATTTGTGAGACGCATCACGACGTGGATGAGACATTGGGGTGATTCCATCTCTCCCTCCCTAGGAGGGACTGATGATGAATTGGTGATGGCAAATTTTGATGTTGAGTTGGAGATGGCAAATTTTGATGAGAGTTGAAAATGGCAAATTTGATTGGTTAGGAGGGAGAGAAGACGAATTTGGTATATGGGAGGAACGGGGAAGACAGTAGGGATGTTTGTGGATTTGTAAAGTAGATGTTTATGGGTAGTGTTGTGTTTTGTTGATACAGTAAGGGGTAAGGGAGGGGCCATGTAGGTTACCTGGTGGGGGGGGCGTACGGTAGGAACGTACCTGTCTCACCTGGTTCCCATGTGCCCCCAGTGTGCATCACCTTGCATTGCGTGCACTTTTGCGCCCTTACCACCTTGCTCACTTGTCTTGTTTTTGTCTCCCACCTCCGAGGATCTGGCTTTGGGGTAGAGAGAGAGGAGAGAGAGGTGCTGGCGACGCAGTTGTGGGCCTGCACTTTCGCTGCTTGCTGCCGGGATCGATACACCATATGGACCGCAATGTTTGTGGCCACCCACGATGGACCGCAGTTCGTTTGCGGCCAAGCACCACCCGGGGATGGACCTATGGGTCAACGTGGCACCTATGCCATACAGGTGAACCACTAATAATTAACACCAAGTGCACCACAAGAAGAGCAAGAGACACCTGCAGGGTTAGGGGTTGTTGAAGTTATTTTGATTCCAATGAACAATGGTGACTGCACCGATTGGTGGTGGGGTGGTGCTTTTGATGCTGGGAAAGGGTGCTCTGCACGTTATTAAAGGCCGTCGGCCACAGAGCACTCGTGGGTTGGTGTATCGATGTTGGCAAGCGCGCTCTCTCTATGCATAACATCTGCATGTGTTCCTCCAAAAACAGGTCCTGGATCGTAGTGTAAATAGCAGCGTAGTCTTGTAAATAATGCTCCCTACCGGCTGTATGTTTAGTTTGAGAATTCTTTCCGGATTCGGTTATCCTGTGGGTGTGTTTCTGAGAGGAGAAGGGTGCAACGTCGCAGGGGGACATATTTACTCATTTGTGAATATCTATAAAACTGTCGCACTCAGGGTAGAGTTAATAGTAGAGGGAACTACATTGCGTGCCACACTAAAGTAGGTAAAAATTTATCGGGTCGGGACGCCCCGAGGGTAGAGAAGGGTGCAATGTTGCGAATATGGAATTTGACCTCCATATCCGCTTGTAAATATTCCCCTATCTTCTCCGATACTCCCCAACTCTCCCCTTACCCCATTCCCTAGTCCCATTGTCTGTAAACAACACCCATTAGAGCCGATCTTCCCCTTCATTCCCCCATTAAATGTCGTGCCCAGGTCCCCCGCACCACACGTAGACAATTATAGGACATCTTGCTAGTTATTCTTAATCTATGTCAGTTAAGGACTTGTTTCCATTAATTATGACTCTTCGTTGCACCAGAATGTGATGATATGGCACCAGTAGGAGTTTAGGACCTTCCCATACCTCCCCGCATCTCTTCCCATCATCTCAAGCTCCAACAACAACCACAACAACAGCGGCTTTGCGTCCTCACTCCGGCTCGGTTGGCCGCCATTGAACATGTGCTCGACGGGGTTACCCAGAAGGGGGCTCCCTGTCGGCCCCTCGTCAAGGGCGGAACCGGTAACCCCCGCACCCAATGAGAAGCCATGGGCCGATGCCATATGGGGCGGAGCTAACGAGCGAGGGCGTGACTCCCCGCCGGATATACGCGGCCCCGCGCCGGACGTGACGTTAGAGATGCGCCCCGAGCTTGAGACGACAAGACGCCACCCTCCCGAGCGCTGAGCGACCTCCCCGGCATCTCCACCAAAGTCGCGACCCACGAGCGCTGAGCGACCTCCCCGCATCTGCTGGACACCACCGTACGCGATTCTGTCCCTGAGCCAGGTGCACCTGAGCCATCGACTGCCGCTTTCCTGGCCATCAAACCCCGTGTGAGTGAGCCTTGTCCCGTTTATCTGTGGTCTGTCTAGGGTTAATATAAGAGTGTGTTTAAGTGCCCACCTTCCTATGTTTCCCTCTTGTCCCTGTAATCTAACCTTTTCCGCCTTAATATAACCTCCTCCGGAGGTCTTGAGAACTGAACCCCTGGTGTCGTATTGTGTGATTGTAATCCAGCCGTGTGTCTTCTTTTTCTTTCCTATTGAGCCAGCATAGCGCGGCTTCGTCGACGTTCGAGTACAATCGGGTAATTTGTGCGGACACGACGGCCATTCCGCTCGGCCCACCTTAACATCAAAGTCGTGTCTGTAACAATAGTTTTCCAACGTGAAATAAATGAATACGCTGTCAAATGTGCCGTCCGAGGCAGAGTCTGATCGCCACGTTCGGCACACGTGATAGCTCGCTGCTCTCTGATTGGTTGAAGCGTTTTTTGGACATAGCTCGGTAAGTACTTGTCCGATTAATTTAAAACCTTGAAAAGGCACATCCTCGGGTCCCCAGCAATATACCTGGCAAGTTTCAAGTATATCGGACCCGTGGTTGTCGAGAAACAGCGGTCACAGACACACAGACACACAGACACACAGACACACAGACACACAGACACACAGACACACAGACACACAGAGATTGCTGGAATTATATTATATATAATATACAACGATCTCCAAATACAAACAAAATCAAATAAAATTGTAAATGATGAAAGACAGTCTCAGTGAAAACACTCTTTTTCATCAAGTCTTCAGGCGACACGTAAAATTCTCGAGACTCGGACCTACTTGGAGATAATGGGGGAGATTATTCCAAAGATGAGACGTCGCCACAACGAAAGACTTATCCCCCATCACCTTCTCGACTTATTTTCATTCAGTCCGAGGGTAGCTTGAACGAAGTGTGGAACAACCGGAAAAATTAACTTCGACTAGCTATGAAATGTACTTCGGAGCTTGATCACTTATTACCTTATAAGTCATCATTAATATATTGTTTAATACATTTTAATAATATTAATATACATGTCTTATACTCCAGTATGTTTGATAAAGCACCCATGAAATTGCAGCCAAAGAGCATGGTAAGGGCAGAAGGTGCAAGACAAGAGAGGAGGTGGTAGAATACAGAGACCACTGACCTATCTGTGATGTGAAAGTGATGGTTGCTCTTGACGCAGTGTTTCGGGAACATTACTTCTCGTTTTCCCTGCAGACAACCTCACCGACCCCTAAAGGTCGGTGGGCCACAGGTTGAGAATCACCAATCCAGAGTATAAGTAGTAGTAGGCACCGTTAGGGAGATAAGCTGGAGTAAGTTGAAAATATAATTTAACAAACTCGAAAATAATCGAGTTTCTATACAAGAAAAGGAATAGCCTTTTAAAACCACAAGGAATAAAAAATTTTCCTGTGAATTGTAGAAAATGAGACCAAAATGAGACGACCAACAATGAGGAACAAAAATAATGGATTATAGTGTTAAGATCTTGTAATGCAGATCACTTTTGCTGGTCATTTAATTAGAAAAAAGTTAAATAGACAAAAAAAAAAACATTGTGCACTACCTGAGGTTATACAATCTACCGTTTCACCATATAACCAAATGAATGGCCTGTTTCAGGAAGCAATACAATTTCTCAAAGCATTTCATCTTTGGATGTATGCTGGGAGGGTGGGGATAGGCTCATGGAGGGGAAGGGGGACGAGGCAGGGTCAAGACAGCATTGGAAAGTCAAAACCTTCTAGTTGAACCTTATACCTCACATAAAGTCAAAGTCAAAACCTTAAAGTTGAACCTCAAACCTCATATAAAGTCAAAACCTTAAAGTTGAACCTCAAACCTCATATAAAAGCAAAACCTTAAAGTTGAACCTCAAACCTCATATAAAGTCAAAGGCTTTGCTTTGAACAGCCATTAGGAAAACTGGTGTGCAAATAAAAGTCCATTCTCAGCTCTAGACGACAATGGTACGAACCCATGAATGGACCAAGCATTTGTGTGTTCACACCACTGTGGATTTGGATTTAGCAGAATGGGGCTGGCATGTCAGTCTTCTTAACCCCATATCCTCACAAAGCTTAACATGTCTGGTTGCACATTGGGTCCTAACTGTTTACTCATATAACCATGTGCAGTCTACAAAAAAGAGATAGAGATGAACTATATTTTTACATAAAAGGCAAAATCCTAAGGGTGATTGTGGGACGAAAAAGTCAAAAGAAGTCAAGTTCCTTTAGCCTCATCGACTCACCAAAGAGCTTTCACAAAGAATTTTCATTATTTAGACAAGCAGTCTGATCGGCACATGCTGAACCCACTTGCTTCTCATATGTCATTGTTACACAGTCAACTAAAGTATAGCGCATCTGAAAAATGCTATGCTAGGCAGAGGTCAAAAAGGCAGCTGTCAACACTGCAGATGTTCAAACACCCACATGAATACTTCATCAACCACAAACTCGAAGCCACTACCCTAAGCAATCTCACGACTGACAACTGGAATAAACAAAAGTTTACAATGGAATGCCTCACATATTCTGAAAAAAAAAGTGGAGAACAAGTACAGATACAACAAAGTACACCGCCACCATGCCAAATAAATAACATATCCTCCAGCACGTGACATTGCCGGAGCGCCGCAGCACATAGAGATAGTATTGGGAGGGAGAGATGTACACCAATTGATTGATTAATTGCGTAATTAAATAAATAATAATCATAAAATAAATAATTTCTTAATCAATTGGAGAATAGCATACCTCGACCACCAGTGTTTCATACAAAGCTGTAACTTTTTGAAAATTAATTAAATAATTAATTGATCAGAAATTTAGTAATGAATTGATCAATCAATAAATAATTAATCGATTAATTGATTAAACAATAAATCAAAATCCTTCAGTCAAATCACTTGGTCACTGGCATGTCCGAATATCACCTTCCTAGCTCAAAAGGTGCTTGATATATTGCCCAGATGAGAAAGAAAATAAATAAGTGATTAATAAATCGATAATAATTAAGTAATTAATCAATTAATCAAAAAACAAAAAATACCTTTTTCCCAAAGCACGTGCTCACTATAGTGCCAAAATTTCAGCTTCCTAGCTCAAAGGATGGCTGAGATATCGCCCGGACAAACAAACAAACAAACAAAGAAGTACTCCATTTTAGAGTGAAAACTGAGAACTCTCTTCCAGTGCGCGTTATCGCCGGGCCCCCATCGGTGCCCGGCAATGACATCATGCAGCACCTGGAGATAGAATAGCAAAGGAGCGGTGTACAATATACACCAAACTAAAACAAATGAGAGATTTGCTTTGCAATACACCTAGTTTCCATTCAATATATTAAAGGTAAGGGGGGAAAGTCTGGAACACTGACCCAAACCGACCCATAAGTGATTTTCTACGTCCAAAAAGAGCATAACTTCATGGAAGAATTGGTGAAATGCCCCGAAACTCAAACTTGTTCTGTAGCTTATCATAATAAAACCATGTACCAAGTCTCAGTTGAATATGTTAGAGTATGGGAAAATGCATCAAACCACAGGTGGGATGGACAGACGGACAGAGAGGAAACCTAGATAGTCCCCTCCGGGTAGGGGACGAATAAAGACAGTGAACGGAAGTCACTGAACATTGTCAAGCAAAGTTTTGTTGAGAAGTAATCATCATTTATTCTCAATCTTTTCCTTCTAGGATATTCAGTCTCCTATTGCATAAACTACTATCTTTCAATAAGTAAGCTAATAGCAAATGAATAAGAAAGCAGAAAATCAAAACTTCTACGTGTAAATATGAAGAAAGACGAGAATGAGGATATTCAGACATAATTTTAACCTGTATAAGTTGACGACATATAAAGGCCAACAACGAAGGCCATTCTCATTAGGAAGGAGGGAGGTCGTTTATTATTCAAATAAATTGACCAATTTTGAGCGAAATAAAGGTGGAAATATACTAATTGGTAGAAGGCTAGTACATCCGATTTAATCCGTAAGCTCAAGAAGTACCAAACATATGGTATAAATATATTGCAAACAGGTAATTTTAAAAAAGGGATTTTTTTTAAATGTAAAGGAATTTAGAGCTGTTACACCAAAACGTATGGAAACAAGGTAGGGATGATCACAAGAAATAATCATGTGAAACCATCCTTAATCTTTCTTTAAATAATGGGTGTCCCGAGGAAAAACAAAGTTATATCGAACTCATGTGCATGCACACATGGATATACACAGGCGAGCACACACACACACACACACACACACACACACACACACACACACACACACACACACACACACACACACACACACACACACACACACACACACACACACACGTTTTGGAATAACATCCCTACATCCTTACATCCCTTTACATTGAAAAAAAAAAAGTTTTTATTACTTATTTTAATTACTTTTTTATAAATATATATGAAAATGTTCCACTATTGATTTACAAATATAGTACAGTACAAACGTTATAGACATGCTCACCAGTGGCATACTCAGGGTGGCTGCTACCGGGGGCAAAACATAATTTTGCGCCCCTCCCCCTCCCCTCCCCACTTCCACCCCTCTCCCCAAATTCCCCAACCCCAGTCACCATAGGGCATAGGGCATAGACATAGGGAAACTTAAGATCTTTATGTTAAAATATCTATTGAGGCTGTTCACATCTAGTTCAGACTGTTCTATACGATGTGATGCGCCACATGGGGAATCTGTCGCTGACAAACCGTGCCTCGAGAGGGTTCTTGATCACATGGTTCGCTTTTACCTTGACACTGACTCAAGAGGGTGAGTGATCACGTGTGTAGCACTGGTACCTCACTATTTTATTTCCATAAATATAACACTGAAAAAACCAAGGGATTTCCCAAGGCATGATATTTCTGCTGATATCATTTAATGTCACATTATCACGCATAACACAACGACACTGAGAAAAATGTGTCTAGCAGCCCCGGCTGTCATACCCTATTCTTATTTTAAGATTATTAGGGTCCCACATGCCTTTCAGGCTGTCGTACCCTATTGATTTTCCTATGTTTATTAGGGTACGACATGCCTTTCAAGCAGTGGTGTCCTATTGATTTTGTTGTACACTGTTCCTTTCCTATTCCTTCTCCAGGCGCTGCATGGCGTCATCGATGGGTGCAAAGGGGTTTTTTTTTTTGGTTTTTTTTCTTTTGCCATGGTCTAGAGTACTGACAAGTAACCCCTGCCTTAATCAGCTGAGCATGTCAGGAAGGCTCTCATATGTAGCCTAAGCAATTTTGTAGAGAAGATACTCCAACTTTATTTTGTATGTAGCAGATGGGACTGACTTTTTTCCCCACGCCATCCCTACATATGGAGGACCTATTCTTATTGGTGTTATGACAAGACTAGCGTACTCTCTGATAAACTCATCTGGTCAAAGGTCTCCAACAAAGTTAATGGAGCAATGATCACCACACACGGTCATGGAAAGATGCCGTCTTGTCATAACCAAAAGGGACAATATGAGAAACAAATGGATCAGACAGCTAAAAACTAAATTCCTGCGCATTTTGGTCCAAATCAATAAACTCGGTTGGACGTGTAGCAAGAAGAATGGACAACAATCATTACAAGCTGGCAACCTAAGGAAGGACTTGGAGGAAGCAGAAATACACCAAAGATCATAATGGAGAAATTTAATTTAAAATGTCACTCGAGTACAATGAATGGCCTCAAATTTCATTGAACAGAACAAAATGGACCATGCGGGTGGAAGCCTCCGTCCTGCAGTACTGGATGAATAAATAGGCTGATCAACTGAAGTCAAAATAACAGATCTTCATTGTGCATCTCTTCCTTTTTCTACACCCTACTCCCCAACACCACTATTGTACTGTACAAGTCCTTGTATTATTATGAAGATTTGTTTCCTCGATTTATTCCACTCCATTCCCACCCATTTATTCATATGAAGATGGCTCTAAACTTTTCTTTTCTTTTTTAATACTTCAGCTAAGGCTCGTAATAGAGCACACACACACACACACACACACACACACACACACACACACACACACACACACACACACACACACACACACACACACACACACACACACACACACACACACACACACACAAGAAGCCGTGCTGGGCCCTGTGGGATTCCGTTCGGGTTCCTTTCCAGGTGAGAATTGTCCACATCAAGAAGAAGAAAGCACATCACCGGAGCCAGGGATTTTTACATTTGCATTTACATTTTCTGTTTAGACAGAAATCAAACGAGAAGAGGTGCAAATTTAGTAAAGGTTGTCGCTGGGGATAAACGGAAGGAAAATGGGGCAAAATTTCCCTATAGCCTAAGGCATGGTTTGAAATTCCAGGATGAAAAAGTATCTAGGTGGTGCATTTTCAGATCACACCAGTCAGATTATGAGATAGCACATTTTGCCAATAAAAAGGCAACCTGAGGGTTAGTAAGCTTAGAGCCAAGCTGTCTGTGGCCACACATATCAGTACTTGTGCTGAACAGACCTGTATACAAAGGCAAACTCAGAAGGAGCTGGCGGGCAAGCTGCAGGTGCATTCCAGTAGGCCGTGCAAACACCACCATACACTTCAGCTCTGTAACAACTTTCTACAGGCTAGTACTTAAATCAGGCGCTCAGTCACCAGCAAATGCACAGCTGCAAACTGCACCAAGTAAACAAACAGTGTGATGTCTAGGTGTGCTGCAAGGTTCCACTGAGCCTGTGTGTAAGCGCAATGTATGTGTGTATGTGTATATGTATGTATACAGTGCCTTCAGAGGGTATTCACACCCCTTGACTTTTTAACATTTTGCTGTGTTACAGCCTGAATTTAATATGGATTCAATATAGATTTTTTGCCATTTATCTACACATAATACCTCATAATGTCAAAATGGAATTCTTTTTTCAGAATTATTTTTTACAAAATAATGAAAAATGAAATACAGCAATATCTCATTTACATAAGTATTCAACTCAAAGTCAATACTTTGGAAAAGCACCTTTAGCAGAAATTACAGCGTCGAGTCTTCTTGGGTATGTCTGGATCAGCTTTGCCCATCTAGATTTGGGGAGTTTCTCCCATTCTTCCTTACAGAATTACTCAAGCTCTGTCAAGTTGGATGGGGAGCATCGTGAACAGCAATCTTCAAGTCTTTCCACAGATTCCCAATGGGATTCATTCAAGTCCGGGCTTTGGCTGGGCCACTCAAGGACTTCCACGTTCTTGGTCTGAAGCCATTCCAATGTTGCTTTGGCTGTATGTTTGGGATCATTCTCCTGTTGGAAAGTAAATCTTTGCAGCAGTCTAAGATCTTTAGCACTCTGAATCCGGTTATCTTCAAGGGTTTGCCTGTATGTGGCTCCATTAATTGTTTCCTCTATCCTTACAAGTCTCCCAGGCCCTGCTGCTGAAAAGTATCCCCATAGCATGATGCTGCCACCACCATGCTTCAAGGTAGGGATGGTGTTAGATGGGCGATGAGCTGTGCTCGGTTTCCGCCAGATGTAGCGCTTTGTATTCAGGCCAAAGAGTTCAATTTTCATCTCATCAGACCAAATAATTTTTTGCCTCATGCTCCCAGAGTCTTTCACATGCCTTTTTGCAAACTCCAAGCTTGCTGTCATGTGCCTTTTTCTCAAGAGTGGCTTCTGTCTGGCCACTCCCATAAAGCCTAGATTTGTGAAGTACTGCAGAGACTGGTGTCCTTCTGGCAGGTTCTCCCTTCTCAGCCAAGGAACTCTGTACTGCTGTCAGAGTAGTCATTGGGTTCTTGGTCACATCCCTGACCAAGGTCCTCTTGCCTGGTTGCTCAGTTTGGTCAGATGACTAGCTCTATGAAGAGTCTGGATAGTTCCATATTCTTTGTATTTCCTAATGATGGAGCTCACTGTGCTCTTAGGATCCTTCAATGGTCTAGAAATTGTTTCATACCCTTCCCCAGATCTCTGCCTCCACACAATTATATCTTGGAGTTATAAGGACAGTTCCTTGGACTTCATGGTCGAGCTTCTGCTCTGACATGCACTGTCAACTATGGGACGTTATATAGAAAGGTGTGTATCTTTCTAAATCATGTCCAATCAAGTGAATTGACCACAGGTGGACTCCAATCAAGCTGTAGAGACATCTCAAGGATGATCAAAGGACATTGGATGCATTTGACCTCAATTTGAAGTGCCATAGCAAAAGGGTTGAATACTTATTGACTCAAGCCTTTCAGCATACAATTTTTAATTATTTTGTATGAAATTTTAAAAAAAGATTCCACATTCACATTCAATTGGCAGTAATACAGTATGACGACTGCCCGTCTAGGTTGTGTACAAGGTTAGTTTTAACAGGTGTTGGTTGCATACAAACATAAGTATAGTTTAAACAAGTCAGGAGACGATGATGGTTCACGAGCGAGCGGTATTCAATGACAAAGGTCAAAACCGACATTGAAAATATATAAATAGGAATGTATTATCTGTGATGAGACTAGTTAGCTACATAATACCAAAAATTCGGTTCGATTCCGACAACTTTGAAAATTTGACCTTTGTGACCTTCAAATGTCAAAACGAAGGTTACTGACCTTGAGATGAGATAGAAAATAATGTATAATCAGTTATGAGGTTAGTTAGCTACACAATACGAAAAATTCGGTTCGATTCCGAAAACTTTGAAAATTTGACCTTTGTGACCTTCAAAGGTCAAAGGTCGAAGATTCTGAAATTTGTTGGAAAACTTGTATTTCATGATGTATGTGATAATATAAAAACATGTACGATATTTCACCCTATCAGGAAGCGAACAATGTCATAAAACCATCAAAAATCGACTTTTCTAAATTTTGTGACCTTGTGACCTTGACCTTGGGGCGAAAATGAAAAATCGAGCTCCGTGGGGTTAGACACATGACATTGGCCTAACCAAATACTGAAACCCCTGTCAGATTCCACCAACTCCCTCGGAGAAGATGTAGCTTGAACTCGATTACCCCCTAAAAAGACATCTTTTTTGGGCGTGGCTCCGCCCACAATGGGCGCAATACGCTCACTCTCGGCAGGACACAACTAGATCATGATATCAACCTCCCACCCAAGTTTCATCAGATCGGATGATATCATCGGCTAGTTATGCTGCGGACAGACAGACAGACAGACAGACAGGCACACACCCATGACGAATGTAGTGGTCACTCTGTTTGATAACTCGTGAACCAATATGAACCACACACTTAATATAAAGGAAAGTCTAGTTTGTTCATTTTTGAACAGCAACCATCCTTTCACTATATTTGTGCCATCATGAGACAAGCTCTGCATACTGCAACGGTAAAATGAGTTGGAATTGAATCATTGTTGCGGACACGAAAGCCCACTGGCGTGGTGACATCATTCCGCGCACCAAGTGGGCGGCGGCCACGCCCGAGAGAGAGGCGTGGCCTCAAGATATACACGGGGCGCGCAGCCCGGAGCAGCTCAGTGCTGCAGTTTGAGTACTTTCAATAAAGACTCTTTTATGAACCGCGTTGTCCGCTTGCTCCTTGCGTAAGCATTAGCGCACGCAGCATCGCGCTTCATATGGTGACCTCGACGTTGGATCTGCCGTAGCGATCCTTCCGAACACGACGCCATTGCAATGGCAAACAACAACGCAATGTCGATTAAACTTCCCGAATTTTGGGAGGCCCAGGCCGAAGTCTGGTTCGTCCAAGCCAAAGCCCAATTTCAGCTTCGGCGCCTCACCGGCGACGACACGCGCTACTGCCACGTCGTCGCCTCCCTCGGGCCCGGCACGGCCGCTCGAGTTGTGTCCGTCCTTCGCCACCCACCGGACGGCCACAAGTACGAGGCACTCAAGCGGCTACTCCTAGCCACGTTCGGCCTCACGGATGACGCACGGGCCGACCGCCTCCTGGATCTCCCCGAGCTCGGCGACACACGCCCGTCGGTCCGAATGGACCATATGCTGTCACTGTTGGGCGACGAAGCCCTCGGTTCTCTATTCCGGGCGCTTTTCCGTCGCCAACTTCCAGCGCAGGTTCGCCTCGCGTTGGCCGGGACCGTGCTAACGGAACTCCGAGCATTGGCAGCCGAGGCGGACAGGTACTTCGCGGCTTCGGATACGCGGGCGAGTCGGTGCGGCCGTCACGGACCTTGAGGCTGATGCTGCTGATGTTGCTGATCCACAGCATCAGCTTACACAGCATACGCAGCATGCTGATACGCACCTCGTGACCGCCGCGGCGAAAACCGCCAACTCCACCGGCCTGGCGGAGCCAGCCGCACTCCTCCAGCTCCACCACCTGGTGCTGGTTCCACGCCAAGTTCGGCCACGAGGCTCGGCAGTGTCATCCGCCATGCTCCTTCAACAGGTCGGGAAACGCCCGGGCCGGCGCTCAATAGTGGCGATGAGCGCCGGCCGTTCGAGCAGCTTGCTGTTCATAACGGACACCTTATCCGGGCGCCGTTACCTGTGCGACACGGGAGCGCAGGCGAGTGTCGTTCCCGCCGGTACGTCAGACAAGCACGCCGCGGGCGGGGGCCCCGCGCTGCTTGCCGCGAACGGGGGCCCCGCGCTGCTTGCCGCGAACGGGACGCCCATCCGTACGTACGGAAAACGCTGCCTCTCTCTGCGGTTCGGAGGGCAGGTTTTCCGATGGACGTTCGTCACCGCCGACGTGCCCATGGCACTGCTTGGCGTGGACTTCCTGTGCGCTAATGGGCTCCTGGTCGACGTAAAGCGCAGACATCTTGTCCAGGCCGAGACGTTCAGCTCGCTCGCTTGTGCGCTGCCCAGCTCGTCGAGCAGCTCAACGAGCGGCTCGCCGAGCGGCTTGCCAGGCGGCTTGCCGAACGGTTCGGTTCCGGCCACGTTGATCTGTACGCTTCCGGCAGCGGACGAATTCACCCGCCTCCTCGCCGGCTTCCCCGCCCTCACGCGGCCCACCTTCTCGGCGGGGGCCGTCAAGCACGGGGTGGCCCATCACATCCCCACCGTCGGGCCACCGGTCTACGCCCGGGGACGCCGCCTCGAGCCGACGAAGCTGGCGGTGACAAAAGCGGCGTTCGCTACCCTGGAGCGACTCGGCATCGTTCGGCGCTCGGAGAGTGCTTGGGCGTCGCCGCTGCACATCGTGCCGAAGCCCGGCGGGGGATGGCGACCATGCAGGGACTATCGCCATCTCAATGACGCCACCACTCCCGACCGCTCCCCCTTCCCCCACATTCAGAACTTTTCCGCCCGTTTGGCGGGCATGTCCTTCTTCTCGAAGGTGGACCTCATACGCGGCTACCATCAGGTCCCCGTCAGGCCGGAGGACGTCCCGAAGACGGCGGTCATCATGCCATTCGGACTCTTCGAGTTCCTGCGGATGCCCTTCGGTCTGAAGAATGCGGCTCAGGCATTCCAGCGACTGATGGACAGCGTCCTGCGCGACTTGGATTTTGTCTACGTCTACCTGGACGATATCCTCGTCGCCAGCGCGTCCCGCGAAGAGCACCTACGCCACCTCCGCACGCTCTTCGAACGCCTGGGCCAGCATGGCCTGATTGTGAACCCCGCAAAGTGCCGGTTCGGCGTCGCCGTAATCGATTTTCTGGGGCACCGTGTCACCAGGCACGGAGCCGTCCCCCTGCCGGCCAAGGTGGAGGCCGTGAAGGGGTTTCCGCGCCCCCGCACGATCAGAGGGCCGCAGGAGTTCCTGGGCATGGTGAACTTTTACCATCGGTTCCTGCCCCGTATCGCCCAGCTCCTGCGCCCCCTGCACGAAGCTCTCCGAGGTAAGCCGGGCAAAGGCGACGTTACCTGGACCGAGCAGATGGACACGGCGTTCACGGGCACGAAGCTCGCCTTGGCTAATGCCACCATGCTCGCGCACCCGGCGCCCGATGCACCGATCGCCCTCACCACCGACGCCTCGGACTACTCGGTGGGCGCGGTGCACAAGCAATGGGTGTGTGGAGCTTGGCAACCGCTGGCGTTCTTTAGCGGGCAGCTTCGCCCGCCCGAACGCCGTTACAGTACCTTCGACCGCGAGTTGCTCGGGCTTCACTTGGCGGTCAGGCACTTCCGCCATCTGCTCGAGGGCCGTGCGTTCACGGCCTTCGTCGACCACAAGCCGCTGATCTTCGCGATGGGCAAGGTCACCGAGCCGTGGTCGGCCCGGCAGCAGCGTCACCTCTCGGCCGTGTCCGAGTACACGACGGACATCCGGCACGTCGCGGGGAAGGACAACCCGTTGGTGGATTGCCTTTCCCGGGCCGTCGCCCACGCAGTCCACCTCGGCATCGACTATGCCCGGATGGCAGCGGACCAGGCCGCTGACCCCGACGTCCAGGCCTTGCGGACCGCCGTCACGGGCCTCCGCGTCACCGAGGTACCGTTCGACGGCGCGGGCGCGGCCCTCTTGTGCGACGTCTCCCTCGGGCGGCCTCGCCCCATCGTGCCCGCGGGCTGGCAGCGCCAGGTGTTTGACGCCATCCACGGCCTGTCCCACCCGGGCGCGAGGGCCTCCCAAAGGTTGATCGCCGACAAGTTCGTCTGGCATGGCCTCCGGAAGGCCGTCCGCGGCTGGGCCAGGATGTGCCTCGCGTGCCAGCGCGCCAAGGTGCACCGGCACACCCAGGCCCCGTTGGCCCCGTTCACGGTGCCGGAACGCCGGTTTGACCACGTCCACGTGGACCTGGTGGAACCTCTGCCTCCCTCGCGGGGTTTCACCCACGTCCTCACCATGGTGGACCGCACCACCCGGTGGCCGGAGGCCGTGCCCTTGGCGTCGACGACGGCGGCGGACGTTGCGCAGGCTTTCATCGCCACCTGGGTCGCCCGGTTCGGCACCCCCTCAGACATCTCGTCCGACCGCGGCCCCCAGTTCACCTCGGAGCTCTGGGGGGCGGTCGCGCAGGGGCTCGGGGTCCGGCTGCACTGAACCACGGCCTACCACCCCCAGGCTAACGGCCTGTGTGAGCGATTTCACCGCTCATTGAAGGCCGCGCTCTGGGCCACCCTCCGCGACGGCGGCTGGGTCGACAGGCTCCCCTGGGTCCTGCTGGGCCTCCGGACGGCGCCCAAGGAGGACCTGCGCGCATCCGCGGCGGAGTTGGTCTTCGGGCAACCGCTGCGGGTGCCGGGCGAGTTCCTCCCCGACTCCACGGCACCATGGTCCGCGGCACAGCAGCGCTCCGCTCTGCAAGAGACCGCTCAGAGGTTCGCCCCGGTGCCAACGGCATGCCACGGGCACCCACCGACGCACGTCGCCCCGGAGCTTCGCACGGCGGAGTACGTCTTCGTCCGCCACGATGCCCACCGGACACCACTGCGGCCCCCGTACGACGGGCCTTTCCGCGTGCTGGAGACCGGGGCGAAGCACTTCACCCTGGACATCGGCGGTACTCCTGACCGCGTTTCTGTAGACCGCCTCAAGCCGGCCCACCTCGACGTGGACCATCCACCGCCAGTGGCCCGACCCCCGCGTCGGGGCCGCCCCCCTGGGGGCGGACCCCCGGCACCACCCAGCCCCG
The DNA here is from genome assembly GCF_964187855.1 of Myxine glutinosa. Taxonomy (NCBI): domain Eukaryota; kingdom Metazoa; phylum Chordata; class Myxini; order Myxiniformes; family Myxinidae; genus Myxine; species Myxine glutinosa. The sequence goes on along the minus strand of NC_136271.1, from coordinate 74,312,397 downwards.
CCGCCACGCCGCCCCCCGGTCCTGCACCCATCCCAGGGGCAGCCAGAGGCATCCCACCTGGCATCCCTGCACCCCGGACGCCGCCGATCGCCAAGGGCGCTTCGGCCGGGTCATCCGTTTGCCCCCCGCAAACTGGCCCTCCAGGTGCACGGGAATTCTGGGGGGGCGCGTGTGGCGGACACGAAAGCCCACTGGCGTGGTGACATCATTCCGCGCACCAAGTGGGCGGCGGCCACGCCCGAGAGAGAGGCGTGGCCTCAAGATATACACGGGGCGCGCAGCCCGGAGCAGCTCAGTGCTGCAGTTTGAGTACTTTCAATAAAGACTCTTTTATGAACCGCGTTGTCCGCTTGCTCCTTGCGTAAGCATTAGCGCGCGCAGCATCGCGCTTCATCATCATTTGAGTAAAACATCCTGTATGACAAAGTTGACTTCAAAATGTTGTGCATAAAGGCTGTATGTTTTAGAGGAACAAAATAAGGAGATGTGGAGTTACCATCAAATTTGTGATGTAGTGTGGGTTAGAAAGTACAATCCACAAGATGGCCTTTGATATAATCAGGCTCAATGTTAGGACAGGCATTGCTCGAGTTTGTTTTGGCAATGTGTGTCATCAGGTGTCGGAGTGCTACGATGCAGCACTGTGAGTTAATGATTAGATGCTTGAACATAAAATCCATGGTTACAATACCTGGTAGAGAACAACACAGTCAGCCTGAGAATTTCTGTCTCAGACTTTATTCTTGGCTGGAGGTTCTTTATGATGCCAACTCATTGAAAAATGGTGAAAACATAGACTTCTCCCTTTGACAATGCTATATAAGAACATGTCATTACTTTGAAGGAAATACAGACCTTTCTGAACTCCAGCTATACCGAGCTGATATCTATTCTAATTTAATGAGGATAATAGGAAGTGGCTGTATGTTTATATCAGCATATGATGCAATTTTTAGTCAGTCTGCAAACTGGCAGGCCCCTAAATTCCACAGCATACACCTATAAATGACAACATTGAGACAGCATACAGGAGATAGAAAAGACTGGACATTGTACAAAATAATGATATTTTAGGAAATTCCATAGTGTTAGTTCAAATACCCTCTTGGTCCCTGCAAAGCCAAGAACAAATAATTAGTTCCTGCCTACATTATCTGACTTAATCATGCCTTAAACCCTTGGAAGAAGTGACGGTCGAACAAACGGAATCTCCTGGTAGTTCCACACGCTATAGGATGAAGACTATTGTGATGGGGCCTTCACTTGTGGAACTCGCTGCCATTTGAAATTCACACTGCTTCAATTATAGTTTTAAAACTGCTCTTCAAATCTCATTTTTCTTTTCAAAAGTACATTTTCTTTTCAAAAGCGTTTTGAGATTTTACTACAAAAATTGTGCAGTTACATTATATTACCAATATTTGCAATGGCATGAGGAATTTTTTAAAGAGAGCTAATTTTCACCTGAGTCGAATCTTTAAGTTTCAGGATGCACTCAATGGTGTTGATGGTCACCACAACTGGTTCGGAACCCAGTTTGGTCCAAGGGACGTGTATTCGGAGCTCGTGAATGTGCCCTCTCAGGAAGGTGAAAGGCAGCTTCAGTTCCTGCAACAACGAAAATTACAGCATTGAATGCAACAAACAGAAGTTAATGCATGTGGCTTGTCAGGACGTGGAAAAGGCAACATCTACGTTACTCTAAGTCAATGCTGAGCCGGGTTGTAACCTCAAAGGCCTTGTGGAGCCGTGGAGGATATATTATTGTCGCACATACAATAAATGTGCAAGTTCCTCCATGAGCCACAGGTAATTGTTTTCAAATTATTGTTTTTTTTCTTAATGAGAGTGGTATACAGACATGCTTTGTGCCAAATTGAAATTTGGGTTATTGTGAGATGAAATGAGAGATATCACAAATACATTTGTTGAAAAAATAACCTTCAAGGTTCAACCAACAAAATGACTCATTCCCAAAGGAATTTGAAGATTATTTACAACAATAACTAGTTTTTATTTCAGGCCCGACGATAAATTGGCATCCCCACTTTTCTAACCTTTTTACGGGTAAGACATCGACATCAATGGCAATATACATTGTCCTCTATAAGGGACATATACCCGTAGCTTTATCTGCTTGACAAATATGTTAAAGTTCCTCTGGTGCAATTCAACAGATCCTACGGTTCCTCTTTTTTCAGCCTGTGGAACTGAATTTCTCAGTCTCTTCAATCTCACCTCTCACCTCTCACCTCTCACCACACACCCACACACACACCCACACACACACACACACACACACACACACACACACACACACACACACACACACACACACACACACACACACACACACACACACACACACACACACACATCCATCCTCTATTCTATACATAAATGAAATTTGCCTTATTGCGTCTCATCATGTTAACCCTATCGGACCCGTTCCACTTCCACCAAACAGGCTAAAGCCCCGCTCTCGCAGGGAAAAAAAAAAAAAAAAAAAAACACACCTTTAGAGGCCATTTTTCCCCGCAAGCGGGGGTTGGCCTTTTCGGGAACTGTGGTTCTTGTTGTTTTTCGGTCCCCTTTTTGAAGCAATGTTTTACGGCCGGATGCCCTTCCTGACACCAACCCTTTTTGCCGCCTTTAACGACAAGCAGGGAATTACCAGTGAACTGGTACTCAATGGCCTTAATGAACTCAATGAACTGGTACTTTCTAGCAGGGAAAATGGCCTTAAAATGCATGTTGTTGTTGTTGGACCCGTTCCACTAAAGCGAGCGAGGCTAAAGCGAGGCTTCTATAGAAGGCCTTTGGTTTGGGCGACTTTCGTCGAAAATGGGCCAGAAGGTTGAGTATGGCCGTGGCGACTAAAGTCGACAGCGGGTCCGATAGGGTGAAACGTCGTAACCACAGCAAGTAGAATGCTGAATGATACCTCATTTAAGAGCTCTTGGTTCCAGACAGTGCATGTGGAGGTTTACAAATATTGTTATTCATGCAATCTCAAGTTGCATTCAACTTTTGTTGCGCATGTGGTGCATATGCTCAGAGGCGTTCGTTTGGTCATCTACCAGAAGTAAAGAAATAGTATTACACAAACTAGTCAGTTAATTCTGTCAACCTGTAATTACCTCTCGATCGATTTACTTTACTGAGAAAACTTATCAGTCTTAACAGTTCGTGACTATTACGCAGTCAAAGGAAAATCATAGCAAACTAGAACAATGTGACTGTGTCGCCAATATGCCTCCGCATAGTCCCACAATGGGTAGATGCCATCACTCTGCATATGTATGGGTAGGGCATCACGTTTGTGAAGTTTCGTGTTGATCGGATAGTTTCGTTTTTCTAACCAAGATGGCTGCGAAACCACGTGACCTATGACATCATCATTTTCAAACTATATGCAACAGTGCTGTTATTTGTTATAATTGTTACGATATTTACAATTGTTACGGATACGGAGTACGGCTCTCCCCCTTAGCAAGAGGTGGTTAGCCCCTTGTCTTGTTAAGCTGACCGTCTCCGCTCCTGGTACTTGTAACGCTCTCCCACGGGATGGAACGGATCAGGGTTATGGGTCCAGGGTTTATGCCGAATACCTTTATCCGGCCCTCCGCAGAACAGGGAGACAAGTACCGCTCGAACCCCGGTTTTAGATGTTCTCGTTGCCGAGCGGTTCAGCAACACGACGTTCGAGCCATTAACAAAGACTAAACCCGATCCTGAGCGTTGGCCAAATCGTGCCACAGGTGCTCAATGGGGAAATCACAAAGACGATCGGACGAGCATGAAGAAGAAGACGAAGGTAGGAAATAACAGGATTTATTATTATTTACACAAGACTAAAGGAAGAAAAGCAATCAAAGTAATATACAGAAAATGGAGGGAGCAGAAGGACACAGAGCAATTTCTAGCTTATCTATACAGGCTTAACTTATACCCAGGACAATACAGACAGAACGAACTCACTCACATGAATAGGGAATTGCAGATTGGATTGGCTGGAGGGAGAGGAAGGTGGGACCACAGGGCTGGAAGGTTTGGCAGGGCGGCACAGCAAGCAGGTCCGCTCCGGGCTGGAAGCGAGCAAGGCGGCGGCAGGCACACGTATCTCGTTCGTTGCACGCGGCAGAGCTGGTTTTTGCCTCGACACGCCTCTGGCTCTCTCGGTCATATTTGTAAAATTTCGCATCGATAGGGTGAGCGGTTTCAGAGATATAATTATTTAATATTTTCCTTCAATCCAATATGGCTGCCAAACCATGTGACATATGTCATAAATTTAATATTTCAATACAAATGGGTCATAGATCATGTGCATGCAATTTCAGATTTTTAGGATAAGGAATTCGATTAAAACATTTTTGGCTGGTATACCACTTCACCGATGATGTCATCATTATCATGCTTTTGTTCCCCATTGGGAGTACTTGACAATGTGCCAAGTTTCAAATTTTTCCATTCAGCGGTTTCTGAGAAATTCTTTTTTTATTATTTGCTTTTAATCCAAGATGGCTGCCATACCACGTGACCTACGACGTCACAATTATCATAAAAACATCCTGCATGGGTATCACTCCTACCCTGAACGTTTCGTCTTAATCGAACATATGGTTGCTGAGAAAAACGAGGTTTAGCCTGTACGGACGTACGGACGTACAACCCGAAAACATAATGCCTCCGCCGACTTTGTCTTTATCGGCGGAGGCATAAAATAAAATAAAATAAAATAACAAATTTGAATTCCCTTACAAATTCTGTTAGGACGAGGGTTGAGGACCAAGTCACATTTTACATTAGAAAAGGGGAGTGGAGGACAGAGAGTTGAAGTGTGTGGGGCAGAGAAGGAATGGTATTGGAAATGTGGGGTTGAGGCTTTGGTGGTGGTTGAGAACTTGTTGTTGGGAGATGGGGTTCGGGACTTCAAGAAACAAGAGGAGTCGAGGAAAGAGAGTAGAGGTGGGGGGGGAGGGGTAGAGAGGGGACAGAGAGCTGGAAAAGGGGGTTTGAAGACTTGGGGTGGGGAGGGAGCTTTTGAACTTGGGATTGGGGAGGTGGATGAGGACTTGAAGAAGAAAGGAGGAAGAGAGTATGGAGAATTGGGATGGAGGGGACAGAGAGCCAGAGATCTGGGAGAGGGGATTTGAGGACTTGGGGATAGGGAGGGGGCTTGAAATCTCGGGGTGAGAGACTTGTGGCTGAGAGGGGGCAGGTCGAGGGCTTGAAGTCACATTTTACATTACACTGAATTTCTACAGGTCTCTGCCATTACACTGTCAAAGGATATTCCTGGAAAGCTCCCTAAATATTCAACAATCTATTGGAAACTAATTCCCTCACCACAGCCCAGTGGAATTGGGTTGTCTGCTAGTAAATGTTGGCGGACGGACGGACAGACACCAACGTGAGTTTGAGGGTTTTCTTAATAAAACTCAAGAATGTGGAAACGGACATTGCTGAAATTTGGAACATGTTACCTCGAAGTACAAAACATTTACTTCTGAAATGTGCAGCCGATTTCGTCCAGTAGAAGCCGAGAAAACGAATTTTCAGTCCCCATGTTAAAGCTGCATACAGAGAAACAATCCCATATAAAGGGAGGGGCACTTTGCACCTCCCTTGATATAAAATACAGATGGCTATTTCAAAACTGTGAAACCTTGATAGCAACCTCTGTCTCAGGTGAGAAGGTCAACTCTTGCTTTATGACACCTGCAGTCTTTATCAAACCGTGGTGTTCATCATATACTATACTACAATACAAATGTACAATAATTTACACTTTTTACAATAATTTTTCAACATACACTCGGAACCCGTTAATATGCAATCCATGGGAGCCAGGAAAATCGACCGTGTGCTAAGTGAGACCATGTATTACCTATCTTCCAGCGCGAGCGTGGTGGCCGCCATCTTGGATTGTTTCGGGTGACGACGAGTGAAACTAGGTCAATTTTTTTAAAGATACTTTTTCGTAATAAAACAACACATATGTAATAATACTTATACAATTTTTATTATCTATCTATAATTCCACTAATCTCTGTGTGTATGTTTGTTTGTATGTTTGTCTGTGACCGCTGTTTCTCGACAACTACCGGTCCGATATACTTGAAACTTGCCAGGTATATTGCTGGGGACCCGAGGATGTGCCTTTTCAAGGTTTTAAATTAATCGCAGAAGTAGTTACCGAGCTATGTCCAAAAAACGATTCAACCAATCAGAGAGCAGCGAGCTATCACGTGTGCCGAACGTGGCGAACAGACTCTGCCTCGGATGGCACATTTGAGAGCGTATTCATTTATTTCCCGTCGGCAAACTATGTTGCCGTTAAACTATGTTTTAAAACTAATTAAAACTAATTTGCGATTCATCGTAACTGCGATTTGCGACCTTCCGGACAGTCAAATGAGGACGTCACTTCCGGACTTACGTAGCGGCTAGCGGGCGCCATTTGGAGGAGCTGGGAGGACTCAGTCGTGATAGAGTGAGCCTGAGTGAGTATATCAAGACAAGAACAAGATCTAGAAGGAGGTATGTACGGTGCGATTCATATAATATATTGTTTAGTTATCGTCGATGAGGAATTTGGGGGCCCGATTAACTGCAGCGCCATCCGAGCTGCGGCGTCGGGACGATACATTCATTGTACGGTAACATCACGCACTTACGGGCACGTCCTATATATATAGTACGGGCATGCCCTAGTCTATCTATAATTCCAGTAATCTCTGTGTGTCTGTGTGTGTGTCTGTGTGTTTGTCTGTGACCGCTGTTTCTCGACAACCACGGGTCCGATATACTTGAAACTTGCCAGGTATATTGCTGGGGACCCGAGGATGTGCCTTTTCAAGGTTTCATATTAATCGGACAAGTAGTTACCGAGCTATGGCGATTTCTTTACCAAACTCCGCAAGCCGTTCGCTCTGGACCAAACCATTGCATGTAAATAGAGGGGGGGGATTGTCACCGTACTCGCAAGCCGTTCGCTTTGGACCAAACCATTTCATGTAAATAGAGGGGGGGGATTGTCACCGTACTCGCAAGCCGTTCGCTTTGGACCAAACCATTTCATGTAAATAGAGGGGGGGGATTGTCACCGTACTCGCAGGCCGTTCGCTTTGGACCAAACCATTTCATGTAAATAGAGGGGGGGGATATAATTTTAGATATATATATAGTACGGGCATGCCCTAGTACAAAACAATATACAAAAAACATACAAATCAAGAAATATTGTTCAAAATTCAAAATCCATTTGCATGGGTTTGTGGGGAAAACGCGTTTTCTTTCTGCAGACGTGGATACGAAACGTCGATGGAGTCATCACTGGTGATGGTGTTTATACAATGTTTATACATATTTATACAATAGTGTGACTTTGGGTGTGCTGGTGATGATTTAATTCATCAAGAAGTCATCCATTCACTTTTGCTTCTTGGAGCTCTCAGCTATGTCCTTAGACTTCCTCAGAAGACTAGCTGCCTGCAGTGCTTCAAGATGACCACCATGATTGTCAAACCAGTCAATGGCATCCTGTAGAGTGTAGACCCTTGAACACTTCAGCATTGGATTCCGATTCCGATTGGGCCGATTGAATTTGATTGCTCGAAAAAAACGTTTTCAAGTGATGTAAATTGTAAATGATGTAAACGTCGTAGAAACTGAAGGTGATATGATTTGAGTTGAAAAGGATGCCATATTTATATGGGAAGCACTGACTGAGATGAGTCGGGGAGAGAGACAGGTGTCAATGCGTCTTGACACTTTGCAGTTCCCGGGCCCGGCCAGTGGAGATGAAAGGTTAAATCAGCTTACGTAGATAAACACTCGTGTCAATATCATATTAATAATAACTTGTGAAATGTTAAGTAAACCAGAGGTGTTATGATCGTTATGTTGGTGTTATGCGAGCGAACCTTTAGGCACGTGATTTTTTAAAAAATCAAGATGGTGGCCGTGTACAATGTACTACATGCTCGATTCTTGTCATTTTTTGATTTTTTCCCGACTAATTTATCAAAATTTTTGGGTACCAAGGGTCGACCGTGTGCTATCCGAAATCGCATATTAATGGATCGCATATTAACGGGTTCCGTGTGTACTATTTTCGCCGATTTATGTACGATTGCACTTTGACAAAGGTTTGCATGCAAAATACCTGGGATCAATTACAATACCGATTGAAACCAAGGTCGCAATTCTGCTAAAATTATTCTACATGCAACTTATCATTGTAATCAACCCAAGCCTCGTTTTCATATATTCAGAATAAGGCTTTCGTCTAACAACCCGACTTCTCTATGACACCAAAAACAAGCATTCCCCTTTCAATCATCTCTGATTTGTTCAATCAAAAAACTTGTCATCTCAAAAACTTCTTCCTGTTTTTAATACACCTGTGTCTATTTCCACCATAAACACTATTTCAAATTAAACGACTTAAAAATAACTCATAAAAACACTGGAAACTGAACCCATTATTTTCAAATCAACAACCTAGCGAGGCCCACAGCTCACCCCATCAAGCATGTAATTCTTTAAATCTTAAACATGTATAAATTGCAGGGAATACCACAATGTCAAAAACTTTCAAGACCTAATTTGTCAAAGAATTGGCATACTTCCAAATCCACACCTTTCAGTCCCTGGTGGATTGAAGTTAAATCCTCAAACTGTGAGAAAATGTCAAGAGCCGTGAAACGAAAATTGAAGCACGTCATACCTGTTCCAACACCTCGAGCTTGAGTTCCAGCTGATTGAGCACAACGTCGCCGCCCCAAAGTGACAGCTGCAGGTCGGACGGTTTCAAGTTCTTAATGTATCGATTCACATAAGACATCAAGATGGGTGTTACATATGTCTCCAACATTGTCGCTTTTCTCTGTAAATGAACAAATGCACAGAGAGTCTTAAGGTTGGATGAGAAAAAAAAATGTTTTACATACGTAACATTATCATACTGTAATTCAAGAAGTGTGAGAGTGTGTGTGTGCATGGCTGCATGGTTGTTTAGTTGACTTCTATGTACTCCTGAACCACCAGAAGGAATGAATTTTAATTTGGTGGTTGTACTCAGGGGGTTCAAAGGAAGTTTTTAGACAGTAAAAAAAATTAATACACCCAGGAGTTTAAGTTAGGGGGAAGCCCCCGAAGCTCTTCATGTAAATATGTATAGCATAGTGCCGCTCCCCATGAGGGGGATATTATAAATACACCAATTCTGAGTAGTTAACCCATCCTTGTTACACACCCAATCTGTCCACCAAGTTTCATCCAAATCTGTCCTCAACTTTTTGAGATATTCTGCTCACAAACAGACATGAAAACATAACCTACGTCCACCTTAGGTGGCAGAGGTAAATATACACTCATGTGAAATGCACTATACAGCATAATACGATACCATAATATTGGAAAATGCACAATGGAGTATCATGCAATATATGTGTGGATATTTTTTACAGCGTGTGTCTGTCTATCCAGTATATGTAGTCGTGGCCAAAAATCTTGGCACCATTGCACTTTTTTTTCAAATAATGCACCATTTCTTCCAGATAATTGTCGAAATTAAAAAATATTTTGGGATCCACATCTGTATTTCTTTGGTTTGCAGTGGAACAAAACAAAACAAAACTGAAAAAAAAAATCACTAAATCAGCTTATTCCACACAGAAATCCGAAAATGGCTGAGACAATATTATTGGCAACTTTTAGAAGTTGTTCGAAATAATTTGATTTCAAGCAGGTGATTCTCCTTTACTTTGGAATTGAACTCACCTGTGGTGAGTTGCAGGTGCCTGCAATATAAAAAGCACTCAATCAAGCAGTTTGAATAGAGAAAAGGAGTCATTCTGCTGTTTTGCGTTACTGTGTGTACCACAATGAGTATGGAGAAAAGAAAGAAACTAGAGAATTGTCTGAGGAGGTCAGACACAAGACTGTAGCCAAGCATGGACAATCTCAAGACTACAAAAGTCCATCTTCAGAGACCTTGATGTTCCTGTATCCACCATATGCAATGTTATCAGGAAGTTTAAGGCCCATGGCACTGTAGCCAACTTCCCTGGATGTGGCCGCAAAAGACAACTTGATCAAAGGTTGCAGCGAAGGATTGTTCGAATGGTGGAGAAAGCACCTCTCATCAACTGCCAAACAGATTCAAGCTGACCTTCAGACAGAAGGTACAACAATTTCAACTCTCACCATCTGTCACCAACTCAATGAAAGGGGATTCTATGGTAAGAGCCATGATCATGATTTATCTGCCATGATCTTTCCTGGGAAAACCACATTTCCAAGCTGGCCTCCAAATTTAGTCGCCGACTGGGCATACTCCATCGTGCGAAGTCCTTCCTTGGCACACCTGACCTCCTCACCAGATACAAGGCTTTCATCCACAGCTCAATAGAATACTGCTCTCCCCTCTGGGCTGGTGCTCCTGCCTCACACCTAGCCCGGATTCACGGTTGAAACCAAACCTTTCAGAATCATTGGAATCTCCCGCGATGAAGCTGATTGCGAGGGCCTTTCACTCACACACCGCAGGCAGGTAGGTGGTCTTTCTGTCTTCTACCGACTCCTTTCCGGCCGACCTCCCCCAGCTCTATCTGTGCTCTGTCCCCCAAATATTCCTGCAGGTCGCACAAGATCTGCCAGCAACCCTCTTCTGGTGAAATTGTCAAAATCAAGACTCTCTGCTCACCTTCACTCTTTCATTCCTCTTTACTCCCGCCTCTGGAACAAACTCACTCACTCTCTTCAATCCCACTCCTCCCTCCAGGTCTTTAAAACAGCTGTTCACCACCATCTCTTATCTTCCCCCATCCAAAACCTTGATCTTTTCTACTCCCGCTAATTCACCCCAGATCCACTTCTTTGAAATACCAACTTCTTTCCTGGAAGTCCTTGCAGTGTCCATGTGTTTTATACTTCTCCCAGTCTCCCACCCCCCCCCCCCCTTCCCATGCCTCCTCCCCCCAAGCCATCTCCATCCCACAGATCTCCCGATGTCCCTGCTCTCAAATGTAGTACTCTTGTGCTTCCCCCTCTCTCCCCATCTAGTCTACAGCTCCCCTTATTATATGTTTTATGCTTTTTTTTAATGTCCTTTTTTTTGTTGTTGTGATTGATGTTAGCTCTTTCACGAGCCTCGATCTTGTATTTAAAAAAAATAAAAATAAAAATAAAATAAAATAAAAGGAGACCCAGGAGGACCCCACTGCTAAGAGAGACACATATGAAAGCCTGACTGGGGTTTGCCACAACACACCTGAACAAGCCAAAATCCTTCTGGGAGAATGTCCTGTGGGCAGACGAGACCAAATGAAAGCTTTTTTGTAAAGCACATCATCTTTATGTTTACAGAAAACAAAATGAAGCGTTCAAAGAAAAGAACACCTTCCCTACAGTAAAACATGGAGGAGGTTCAGTGATGTTTTGGGGTTGCTGTGCTGCCTCTGGCACTGGGTGCCTTGAATGTGTGCATGGCATCATGAAATCAGGAAATTACCAAGGCATTTTGGAGTACAATGTTCAACCCCCATTGTCAGAAAGCTGGGTCTCTGTTTTAGGTCATGGATCTTGCAGCAGGACAATGACCCCAAACACACTTCAAAAAGCACTCAGGAATGGTTCAAGACAAAACGCTGGACTGTCCTGAAGTGGCCAGAAATGAGTCCAGATCGAAATCCCATGAAACACCTGTGAGGATATCTGAAAGCAGCAGTTGGGAGAAGGTACCCTTCAAATCTGGAAGAACTGGAGCAGTTTGCACAAGAAGAGTGGGACAAACTGTCAGTAGAGAGGTGTAGGAAGCTCATTCATGGCTATAGGAAGTGCTTGACTGCAGTTATTTTGTCCAAAGACTGTGCTACCAAATATTACATCTAGGGTGTCAATAACTTTGTCAATGCAATTTCTTTTTATTTTCTGATTTGAAAGGATATAGGTGCCTTCATTATGACATCATAAATCGACAAGTAGAACGCTTGATCTGATCAGTATGAAATTTCTTGAGTGTAATCTTGGGATAAATTGGTCGAGAAAACGAAATGACGTCATCGCTCAAGCAGCCATATTTTTATGGCAGAGCCCGTAGAGCAATGCCATCTGGAACAGTGTTTGTCTCTCCGTCCAGTGTATGTATGTCCCTCACAAACATCCACCAATCAGAGCTGAGGATCTGGTCACATGACAGGGATACAGCAGATCCTTCACTCAACAGATCCAAGCTATGCCGTTGTTGGACTATCAGTCTTGTTTGTTTCTACAAGAGTGGGGCTCATGGAAGAATAATGTTAAATTGACAGTGGCGTAGCGGGAGAAGGGGAGGAAACACTGAAGTCAACAAGCAAGAGGGTTGGGTTCGGAAGGATAAATTGGGGTTATAAAGATCATTGGTCAGGATGGGGATAACATGAGGTGGTGGTCAGGATGGGGACTGCCTGCTTGAAGCCCTGGGGTAAGTGTGGGAAAGAACAGCTGTAGAACAGCCAACTCGTTCCATAGATGGGAATAATCAGGTACAAAGGAGTCGAGTTGTGTCCTCATCCTGGATTGTGAAAGTTTATCCAGTAGGGGATTACTGGAAGAATGCATGCATGCTGGAGTTGCTGGGGATAGTCAGAGGACTGAGAGAACAGAGGCAGCAATATCGGAGAATAAGTGTTTTTTTTAATAAATAAATAAATAAAAAAAACAGAGAACACCGACCTGCACGTGATGTGAAAGAAATGTCAGACCGTGTGCTTTGGCCTCATAGTGGGACATTCTCATTATGATGAAAGCTTAATACTTCACAGATTCCAGGACGGACAGATTATGCTGAGGCACCAGTCCATTCGGGAGAGCAGTAACCCATTGAGCTACTTGACACCAGCCTATTTCAATCCACTGCAGGATGAAAGGCCTTCCTTAGAGTACATTCCTTTCTATCTCCTGCCATTCTGGGTTATTGTATCAATTTTGATTATGATTGTACCACGTGGTAAAATTGTGGTTATTGTACGTGGTTATTGTACCACGCTTTATCAATTTTGTATCTCTATCTATTGTTCCAACTTCCTCTGCTTTGTCCAGGTACCTATATCATTTCTTACTACACAACCCCAATTAATCCAGCTTTCTTGTGGGATTGGCGGAGGAGTTCGTTTGGCCCAAAGTCTTCACAAAGCAGTTGGCCAGGCCTGAAGAAATGCAATTGGAGATAAGTTGAGCAAAAATTTGTAATTTGTTTAGGGTGAGTGTGATAAAACTCACCTACTCTTCACCATAGCGTAGACCCCTATGCGATATTTAACATCCATCCACTGATGCTAGCAGACAGAACACCCAGCGTAATGTCCCACCGAGAGATGGCGGACTTTATGATGCAAAGCCCTGCCTGTGAAGCACCAATCCAACAGGTAACAGTCATGTCGGGAATTGAACCCAGACAAGACATCTCAAAAGTACAGTAAGTGCACTACATCTGTACCATCCCAGTAAGTGGACTACCTCTGTACCGTCCTGTCGGACAAATCTCTAGGATGCCAGCTTACAATCCTTATCGTCCGTACGTTCTTCTGGATATCTGTCCAGCCCAGTACCATTTCAGCTTAAACTGTATATTCTGATGAATAGTCATCAAATTAAATTTAAATTTTCTGTCTCACCATGAGCTTCTCTGCTTGTCTCTAGCTTATACCAAGATAGCATCGTTCCAAGGCTCTTTCCATGGTGATCAGTTTCTGTTCCATCAACTTTGTCAAAGATCACATTTCACTGTCATAGGTCATTGCTATGATCACACACATTGCAAGATTTCTTGTTAAGATAAAGAGCAGCTTACGCTCCATGACATTTTAAAATTTCAAAATGCTGTCCATGCTGCTCTGGTATGTCTCTTCACTTCTGCAGTGATCTCTAATCCATATTGTACACTGCTTCTTTCATATTCCATCTCCAGACACTGCATGATGTCATGCAAATCATTAAATCATTATCAGGTTTGCAAATACTCTTCGGGGATAATACACAGCTTGAATGTAGCAATCACTCCCTGGTCCTCATATCACCTATACAACTACTTCTTTCATACAGTCCTAAAACATCCATTTTTACTTCAATAGTGATGGCCTTCCTCTGTCTTTTGCTCATACGAACAACCTTGCTACTCCACGGACGCTTTCCAGTCATGATTGCAAGGGTTACGCTTATTACAGTGGCACAATTCACGCACAAAATGGGAAACATCACTACATGCACGACGTCAAGATGGAGGGTTTCCCGAAACCGAGGGAGAGGGAAGGCAATCTAGCCAGAAACCGGGTGTTATCGCAAACACGTTTTCATGATGTTCAGTGCAAAAATTTAAATCACAACATTACTCACTAAAGTCATGTAATTCCAAAAAATGGTAAAAATGACAAGCACACTACTCCAAAAATGCGCAAACACCACACGCATAAAACGCAAGTTTGCCTTACTAGAATTGGAATGTAAGCCATTAACAGTATGGTGACAATACACACAAGGAAATGGTAGTATGTTTTTATGCCTCCGTTGATGAAGTCGCAGGAGGCATTATGTTAACAGGTTGTCCGTCCGGCTGTATGTACATCCGTCAATCCGTCCGTGATAGGTTTTCGTTACTGCGATAACTTGAGAATGCCTGAAGGGATCTTAGTCAAACTTGATGAAGGTATGTATGAGGTAAAGGTAAAGAGGTAAAGATGAGGTAAAGATGAACTGATTAAATTTAGGGGTCACAAGGTCAAAGGCCAAAGGTCAGAGGTCATGTTGGGTAAAAATCCTGTTACCGCGATAACTTGTGAACCAGTGATGGGATTCTGACCAAATTTGGTACACTTATGTAGAATGATGTAAAGATGAACCGATTAGATTTTGGGGTCAAGAGGACAAAGTCTGTATGATGTCTATAACTTGAGAATGGCTGAAGTGATCTAATTCAAACTTGGTACAGGTATGAACAGTCGTTGCCAAAAATATTGGCACCCTTCCACTTTTATCAAATAATTCACAATTTCGTCTAAAAAATAAGTTGAAATTCACAAAAGTATTTGGTCTCCACAATTCTTTATTTCACTGTTAGTTTACAGAACATTTGTTTTTGATTCAGAACTTAATATATCCTTTTAAATCAGAAAATAAAAAGAAATTGCATTGACCAAAGTATTGACACGCTAGACTTAATATATGTAGCACAGCCTTTGGACAAAATAACTGCAGTCAAGCACTTCCTATAGCCATGAATGAGCTTCCTACACTTCTCACCTGGCAGTTTGGCCCACTCCTCTTGTGCAAACTGCTCCAGTTCTCCCAGATTTGAAGGGTGCCTTCTCCCAACTGCTGTTTTCAGATCTCCCCACAGGTATTCGATGGGATTTCGATCTGGACTCATTTGCTTGTCACTTCAGAACAGTCCAGCATTTTGTGTTAAACCATTCCTGGGTGTTTTTTTAACTGTATTTGGGGTCATTGTCCTGCTGCAAGACCCATGACCTTCGACAGAGGCCCAGCTTTCTGACACTGGGTTGAACATTGCGCTCCAAAATGCCTTGGTAATCTCGTGATTTCATGATGCAATGCACACATTCAAGGCACCAAGTGCCAGAGGCAGCACAGCAACCCCAAAACATCACTGAACCTCCTCCATGTTTGACTGTAGGGAAGGTGTTCTTTTCTTTGAAGGCTTCATTTTGTTTTCTGTAAACATAGAGATGATGTGCTTCACCAAAAAGCTCTAATTTGGTCTCATCTGTCCACAGGACATTCTCCCAGAACGATTTTGGGTTGTTCAGGTATGTTTTGGCAATCTCTAGTCATGCTTTCTTATGTCTCTCTCTCAGCAGTGGGGTCCTCCTGCATCTCCTACCATAGAACACCTTTCATTGAGTTTGAGACGGATGGTGCGAGTCGAAACTGTCATACCTTGGGTCTGAAGGTCAGCTTGAATCTGTTTGGCAGTTCATCGAGGTGCTTTCTCCACCATTCGAACAATCCCTCGCTGCAATCTTCGATCAAGTTTTCTCTTGCGGCCACATCCAGGGTGGTTGGATGCAGTGCCATGGGCCTTAAACTTCCAGATAGCATTGCGTACGGTGGACACACGAACATCAAGGTCTCTGGAGATGGACTTGTAGCCTTGAGATTGTCCATGCTTGGCGACAATCTTGTGTTTGACTACCTCAGACATTCTCTGGTTTTCTTTCTTTTCTCCATGCTCATTGTGGTACACACAGTGACACAAAACAGCAGAATGACTTCTTTTCTCTATTCAAACTTGTTGAATGAGTGATTTTTATATTGCAGGCACCTGCAACTCACCACAGGTGAGTTTCATTCCAAAGTGAAGGAGAATCACCTGCTTCAAATCAAATTATTTCTAGCAACTACTAAAAGGTGCCAATAATATGGTCCCGGCCATTTTAGGATTTCTGTGTGGCATAAGCTAAGATTTAGTAATTTTTTCAGCTTTTATTGTTTTGTTCCACTGCAAACCAAAGAAATACATATGTGGATACCAAAATATTTTTTAACTTCAACAATTTTCTGGAAGAAATGGTGCATTATTTGAAAAAAGTGCAAGGGTGCTCATATTTTGGGCCACGACTGTATAATGACGTAAATTAACTGATTAGATTTTGGGGGCAAGGTTCAAAGGTCAAAGTCCGAATAGGTCTATAACTTGAGAGCAGCTAAAGTTATCTCATTCAAACTTGGTACATGTATGTATAATGATGTAAAGATTAACTGATTAAATTTTGGGGTCAAGAGGTCAAAGTGCCCCCCACAATAGGTATTTGCTTTCTTCTCAGAAACTACACACACAATTTCGATGAAACGTGATCACAACCTTCACCACACACCCGTGCTGTACCAAAGTTTGTTCACAACATTAAAAAAAATTCAGCCATGATGTACCAATGTTTGGTTTGTTCAAGGCATTAGAAAAATTGGGGTCTTACGAGGTATATGGGGTTGGTGGAGGGGGGGGGCATCTTTTGAGCAAGGAAGCTGATATTTGGACATGACAGTGACCAAGCGATTTGGCTATAAATGATATTTTTGATGTATTGATTAATCATTTAATTGATTAATTATTTATCTATTAAGCCATTAATTAATTATTTTTTCCTATTAATTAAATATTTAATTAATTTTCAAAAAGTTACAGCTTCAGATGAAACGCTGTTGGTTTTGGTATGCTATTAGCCAATTAAGAAATTAATTATTTTACGATTATTATTTATTTATTTTAATTACACAATTAATCAATCAATTATTGTACACTGCTCCCTCCAAATGCTGTCTCCATGTGCTGCAAGGCAGGCATCGCCGGGTACCAAAGGCAACCGGCGATGTCTTGTGCTGGAGGATATGTTATTTATTTATTTTGAATGGGGGAGGTGTACTTTGAATGTATACTCTACTTCTCATATTCATTTTTAAGTCTGATCTTCTGACAATCCAAATTTAGTTGTGCCATCTCACGTTTCAGTTGTTCAGTATGGTTTGAAATCGACTCATTTGTGTTGTCATAAGCCGGTTTAATTTCCCTCCATTGACATTTATTCCTTTATTTATAGTGAGCCTGGTGTTGGCTTAGCGGTCAGGGTGCCGGCTTGGGATCCTAGGATCCTGGGTTCGAATCCCGGTCGATCGCTGAATTAACACCTGGGGGGTTGACTCAGCCCGTCATCCTTCCAAGGTCGGCAAATTGAGTACCAGCTTGTTGGGATGAATGATCCCGGTGTGTACCCCGGTTTAGAATAGGTACACCGTATCCCTGCGCATCGTAAGAGCGTGACCAAGGGTTGGCGTCAGGAAGGGCATCCGGCCATAAAACATTGCCTCAAACAGGGAACCATGATTGTCATGGGGCCCGCAAGGCTAACCCCCGCTCTAGCGGGGAAAATGGCTTTAAAACGATCATTCATTCATTCATTCATTCATTCATTTATAGTTAGCCAGTCAAACAATCCTCCTAGGTATGCAGTGAACAATTGAGGAGTTTGCATCACCATGTCTCACACCTTTTTAGATGCTGATCTTGTCACTACTTCAGTGAAGTATGAAGGACGATGTTCCCCCATTGTAGCCCACTACATAAGTTGACATATCTGGTGTTGAGTGTTCGGTCGGATAGAGCTTATATGACGACATAGGCTCACACACCGACTGTCGAAGGCCATGTTTGGCACAAGGACAATTTCATTTCTTCCGATTTTTCCAGAATCTGATTTATTTGAAGTCAATCCACTGTTTAGTATGCACTTCCAAAACCAGTTAACAAGCTAACCAGCTTGCTCGCATTGTTCGTTATTGTCCAGTTTAATGGCTCCCTTATCTGATCATGTCAGGCCACGTTTACTGCGAGGAAGCGTGTGATGCAGTCAGGGTTTGTCTCAGGCATTTGACTTCAATATAGCAGACATTACTTACTTATCCTCTTCGTCCGGATGGGACATAAGGCTCCCACAAGCCTTCACCATTTATCTCTATCCTTAGCTACATTCTGTCTCTCACACCATGTTCAACCCATATCGTCCAACTCAGCTACCATAGTCCTATGCCAAAGTTGTTTTTGGCCTGTCAGGTTTCCCCTTTCATGGCGACCTGTAAAGGAGAGAGCCATCAGTGGTGCCATTATAAGGTGTTCATTTATTGCCGCAAAGAGCCAGGTGATCTAGGAAGATGGCTGTGAACGGAAACTGCGGAAGAATGTGCACGATTTGACTGCCTCACATCCTCAGCTCACGTATGCGATTCAAGTTGTGAAAAGTTAATCCTGTCAATTTACAATTTCTTGGTAAAATAATATTTGTTATCTAAAGTCATCAAAGTTTACTGATAACAGGTCACATATGTCCTCATACGATAAAGGTTTCAGATAATATTACAGTTTTGACCAGGAAATTAAGGTAGAGTTAAAACTGCAGTTGTACTCTCATATATATATATATATACTTCCTGGCAATTTAAGTTGGGATGGATGAGTCAAAGGAAGGATGAACGAGTGGAAGGAAGGATGGATGGGTGGCAGGAAGGCTAGATGAGTGGAAGGAAGGATGGATGAGTGGAATGAAGGATGGACGAGTGGAATGAAGGATGGATGAGTGGATGGTAGGATGGATGAGTGGAAGGTAGGATGAGTGGAAGGAAGGATGGATGAGTGGAATGAAGGATGGATGAGTGGAATGAAGGATGGATGAGTGGATGGTAGGATGGATGAGTGGAATGAAGGATGGATGAGTGGAAGGTAGGATGGATGAGTGGAAGGTAGGATGAGTGGAAGGAAGGATGGATGAGTGGAAGGAAGGATGGATGAGTGGAAGGAAGGATGGATGAGTGGAAGGAAGGATGGATAAGTGGAAGGAGGGATGGATGAGTGGAAGGAAGGAAGGATGGATGAGTGGAACGAAGGATGGATGAGTGGAAGGAAGGATGGATGAGTGGAAGGAAGGATGGATAAGTGGAAGGAAGGATGGATGAGTGGAAGGAAAGATGGATGAGTGGAAGGAAGGATGGATAAGTGGAAGGAGGGATGGATCTCTCAAAGGAATAATTTCCTTTGCTTTTTAATGCAAGATGACCTAGCATCCTAGATCAACCTACGATGAGGAGCAATGTGCTGAATCCCCTCCAACAATAATTGTCTGTGGCGCTTCGATTTTTTTGCAAGTGCATCATTTCAATTGGATGTTGGAGATATGGGCGGGGTTTCACAGGCTAATTGCCTGCTTAGATGCGCACAACTAAATGTCTGTCGTAAATTGCTATTTTGGAAGGGTAATTAGCTGTGCGTGTACAAATATGTTTTTGTCATCGTTTTAAGGGTTAGGAATGTGTTAGCAAGATGCACGCAAAACGCCTTTCGTAAATTTGGCCCCTAGTATCCAAATCCGGATTCGGATCTTCACCAAAATCGAATCAATTCGTCCTCGTCACACAACCTGTCCACTAAGTTTCATCGGAATCAGTCCATAACATTTTTTGAGATTTCTGCTCACAAAAAAAAAAAAAACAGACAAACCACCAAACAGGGGTGAAAACATAACCTCAATCCACCTTAAGTGGCAGAGGCAATAAAGCCGATTAGTGCAAAATTCATTATAATACCATGCTGATGAGTGCAAAATACAGTATAATACCGTGCTGATGAGTGCAAAATACAATATAATACCATGCTTTGAGTGCAAAATACAGTATAATACCATGCTGATGAGTGCAAAATACAGTATAATACCGTGCTGATGAGTGCAAAATACAGTATAATACCGTGCTGATGAGTGCAAAATACAGTATAATACCGTTCCGATGAGTGCAAAATACAGTATAATACCGTGCTGATGAGTGCAAAATACAGTATAATACCATGCTGATGAGTGCAAAATACAGTATAATACCGTGCTGATGAGTGCAAAATACAGTATAATACCATGCTGATGAGTGCAAAATACAGTATAATACCATGCTGATGAGTGCAAAATACAGTATAATACCGTGCTGATGAGTGCAAAATACAGTATAATACCGTGCTGATGAGTGCAAAATACAGTATAATACTGTTGCGGATATGGGATTTGGCCTCCATCCATATCCGCTTGTAAATATTCCCCTATTTCCCCAATACTCCCCAACTATCCCCAATCCCCCATTCCCTAGTCCCATTGTCTGTAAACAACACTCTGTAGCCCCGACCTTCGCCTTTTTCCCCCATTAAATGTCGTGCCCAGGTTCACCGCATCTCACGTAGACAACTATAGGACATCTTGCTAGTTATTCTTAGTCTATGTCAGTTAAGGACTCGTTTCCATTAATTCTGACTCTTTGTTGCACCAGAATGTGATTGTATGGCACCGTTAGTAAGTTTAGGACCTCCCAATACCTCCCCGCATCTCTTCCTCATGGAACAACAACACCAACAACAACAACAACAGCGGCGGCGGCGCGGCGACGGCGCGGGGAGTGTGCGTCCTCACTCCGGCTTGGTTAGCCGCCATTGAACATGTGCTCCGACGGGGTTACCACGCAGGGGCTCACTGTCAGCTCCTCGTAAAGGGCAGAGCCCGGTAACCCCCCGCACCCAATAAGAAGCGGCGGACCGATTCCATCTGGGGCGGAGCTAACGAGCCGAGGGCGTGTCACTCCCCGCTGGACATGCGCAGGAAGACGGAGGTGACGTGAGATGCGCCTCAGCTTGGAGAAGAAAGGACGCCACCTCCAAGCGCTGAATACCTCCCCGCCGCTCTGGACCGGACCGGGTCGATTCTGCCCCTGAGCCAAGGTGCACCTTGAGCCATCGACTGCCTGCCCTTCCTTGCCATCAATCCCTGTGTGAGTCAGTCTTGTCCCGTTTGTCTGTGGTCTGTCGGGGCTAAGATAAGACCGTGTCTAAGTGCCCATCTTTCTGTGCTGTACCTCTGTGCCGTGTAATCTAAACGTTCTGCATAACCCATATTATATCCTCCTCCGGAGGTCTTGAGAACTGTACCCCTGGTGTCGTGTCATTTAACCCAGCCGTTGTGTCCTTTCCTTCATTGATTTAGCATAGCGCGATTCGGCCAACGTTCGAGTGTAATCGGGTAACTTGTGCGAACACGGCGGCCATTCCGCTCGGTCAAGCAACATCTAAGCCGTGTCCGTAACAATTGGTTGTCAGGAGTTGGATTCGGACATGGGACTAAATTTGTTAGGCCCAAATTTTGGAACACCAATTGTACTATTAGAGTAACAATTGGTGTCGGGAAGTGAGATTGGACCCGGAGCGCGTTTCACGCGCTCAAAATTATAACGGCGAAATTTGATTGTGTTTTACAAAAAAAAATAAAAACCCGAATTTTGAAAGTCGTGCTATGGCGGATCAAGACGGCTGGGTTCCGGTAGAGGAGAGTGGGGTAGAATCGACCCAGGAACCCAGGGAAGAAGTGGGGAAAATGGTGGAGGAGAGTAAAGAAGGTGTGGTTGAGGAGGTATCAGGTGCACAAAATGGCGCTCTCGCGCACGTGGTTACAGCGGCACCAAATTTTGCCGCGCCCTTTGTACCAACGGTGGAAGACATGCAATTAATTATGGCTGAAATGGAGGCCCTTTTGGACAGGAACAGGGAGCGATTGTTAAACCAAATGGAAGCAATAACGAACGGATTGGGAAACCAAATGGAAGCAATAACGAACGGATTGGGAAACCAAATTGAAGCAATAACCAACAGAATGGATGACCGCATGCAAAAACGTGGGGAGACCATGGATCGCATGGTGGGCGAAAGGGTCCCAGGGGTGCACGAGGAGGTAAAGCGGGTCGAAAAGCGCTGGTTGAGCGAAGCGGAGGAAAGCACGGGTACAATGACGGGGGTATAAATCGCGACACGGGGTTTGGAAAAGCCGGCGACCGATGAGGTAAACGGAATTTTATTAAAGCCAGCGGTCGTCGAGGTGAGTAAAGAAAAAGCGGAAGTGGGAATTAAAATTGAAGAGATGACGGAGGTAGCCCGGGAATTGCAGGGAGAAATGGAATATGTGCAAAGTCCCTGCTCACATCACGATGCTGTGCTTAACCCGAATGGAAGTTTGCAGGTTTTGGTGCAGGGAGGAAGAAGAACCCCGAAGGTGAGACGTGCTGTATATTGTGCGGGTAGATTTTGTAAAAGGATGTTTAGCGACAAAAGAATTGTCGCGCGCTTGGGATCGAGGAAGCATCTGGGCGTTGGTGGAGGGTCCCGTGTGAGTGGAAATGGCACGCGTGGGAGGAAAAAGTGTGCGTCGGCGAGTGGGTGTGTTATAAAGTGTGGGAGTGAAACCGAGTGCGAGCGAGAATGCACGTCGGGGTGTACGGAGTGTACGTGCGAGGGTGAGAGTGACACGAGGAGTGAGTTGGTGGTGGAGCGGGTGCGAGAATGCACGCTTGGAATGGTTGAGGGTGTGCGAGGAAGCACACCTGAGTGGGTCATGGCACGAGTGTGGGAGAGCCCATCTGAGCGCGTTAGTGGGTGGATGCCAGAGTGTACGCCCATGGTGAGTGTTACGGAGGACGTAACGGAGGAGAGGTGTGGACCGAGGTGTGCGCGAGAGGTGTGGTGTGTAACAGGGAGAGCGTTGGTGGAATGTACGGACGGCGTTGGAACGCCGGGTTTTGTGAGGGTGAAAGGGGTAGCGTATGCGTGTGAGCATGCAAGTAAAGCATCGACGGTAACCAGGTTAGCGGTTAGGGCGACGGATAGCCGATGCGAGCACTCGGTGCGAGGGGTGCTTTGTTGGGTGCGAGGCCCGGCGCGGGTCGATGCTGCGTCGCTTCTCTTCGAAGCGTCGTTGCCGATTCGGGCTTGGCCCCACCCCGCACGGTCGAGTCCGGGCCTTGGCGGGCGAGGCAACCGGTCCGGTTCAAGGGCGAGTGGGAGGAAGCGGAACGGTGCCCCCTCGTGGGGACGGGGTTCCGACCGGGGGAGATTGAGCCATCGGGCCCAGGACCGCAAGGTGCCGCGCCGAAATGGTGCGTGGAATCTCGGTCCAACCAAACCACCTCCCTTGAACCGAAAGCCGGACGGATTCAACCTGCAGGCGACCAAACCACCCGAATTCATTGCTCGGCTTTACGAACCGAGTTTAATGATGTCACGGCGCACCGAGAGGATCTAATAAGTAGACGGGTGATGAGGATAGTGTTTTGGCCCCGAAATTAGAAAAACAAAATTTGATGATTGGCAAAGGATTGGCAGTAATGATTGGCAGATGATGAGTAGTGATTGGCAAATTTTTGATTTGTTGAAATTTGATGTGCAAAATTGGTAGTGGGAGATGCCCGATGTGGTGGGATGGCAACTCTGTCATCCCTCACAAAAGTGGGGCAAATGCGCTATAGTTTATGGGGTGTATGGCAGTGAAAACTAGCCCGGGTGGGTTAGGTTATATTGTGTGTAGGGATCTAGCGAAGATGACATCAGGTGACAAGATTTAAGTAGGAGACTTGATACCTGTAGTGGGGACGCAGGTAGATTAGTGTGGATTATAATGACGAGGGAGCGCAATAGTTTAAAGGGACGACTGGGAAGCGCGAGTTTCAGAGGGGAGTAGTTAGATGAGATGATGCCGTGTGTGTGAGAACTGGACAGGTGTGTGGAGCAGTGGATGAGTAGTGAGTGTTGTGGATCAGCGCGAATGCGCTTGGGGAGAGAAGGGTGCAGGTGGCACCAGGTGTGAGAGCACAGGTGTGCAAGTACAGGTGTGTGGAATATATGGAGCAGAGAATGAGTGGTGTGGAGAGAGTTGGAGTAAGTGGTACGGGGTGGTGTGCATGGTGCGAAGGTGTGGATGGGGGAAGAGTGGACCCCTTTCACGAGTACCCGGGGCGGGTAGTGTAAGTGTTAGGTAGAGGGTATAGGTAAATTGTGGTTGGATATTGGCATTTGTGGTGCGGTTGCAGAATGGTATTGTGGATGGGTGCATTAGTGTTGTGGAAATGGCTGGGCGTGTAGCCTGTTAGTGTGTGTAGTTGGTTAGGCACTCCACCACTGTGAGGATGTCGGCCAGGTGAGGCCGCAGGTGGGCTCTGGGAGCCGTTAGTGTCAGTGGGGCCCGAGGATCCGGAGGACGGACCCGGGTAGCCCAGTGCCAGAGAGGGCACCGAGTGGGGAGAGCGCCAGAGGGCCTTCCCCAGGTAGTTAGGTTAGGGTAAGGAGCAGGTAAGCTCGGAGGCAACTGCAGTGGTGGAGGTGTGCAGGTGGGTAGACCTGCTGGGAGAGCTACACGTCACAGCCCAGAAATTGTGCGAAGGCACCGGGAGATGAATCGGGGGAGTGAGACCCCAAATTGAGAGGCACCACAGTTTGGTCAATGGGAATTGGTTTTTAGAACCCATAGAGTAAGTTGGCCAATGGATTGGCAGGGAAAGACCCCGGGTAGTGTAAAGTGTGTTAATGTCATTTAGAGGATAGTTAGGATTGAAGTCTCCTCGCACCATCTACATGCACTCACCTGAGATGACGTACCTCCACACCATGCCATGTTTTGTTATTTTATTGTGCAGATGTTTGGAATGTGAGACGCATCATGACGTGGGTGTGACATTGTGTTTTGTTGTTCCATCTCTTCCTCCTTATGAGGATTGATGATGAATTTGGTGATGGCAAATTTTGGATAGAGGGATTGTGGAGACGAATTTGGTATAGGGGAAATATGGGGAAGACGTGACAGTAGTGACGAATTTGTAAATGTGTAGATTTTTGTACATATGGGGTAAGGGCAAGGGTAGGGTAGGTGACAGGGGGGTGACGTACGGTAGGGACGAGCTTTCTCACTTCGCCCTCCGTACGCATTTCGCCTTGCATTGCCTTATTGATGTGTACCCTTGTGACCTTACCCCTCGTTCATTGTCTTTCCCCTTTTGTCTCCCACATGACCTGTGCGCCATTGGGTGCCGAGGGGAGCGTGCGTGAGTCGGCCATTGTGCGCCCGGCACTCTCAGAACCAGCTGTCTGCATCGATGCACCACATTATGGACCACATGCCTGTGGCCGAGCACCACTGATGGACCCCATGGGTTGGGGCATGGCCCCTCTGCTGGAACCGGCCATGAGGGCCCGAAATCTTGCTGGCGGACCTTGGCCACAGGGCACCGATGCCCCACAGGTGAACCACACGTAGTCGGCCCTGTGGGCCATAAATAAAGAAAATAAAAAGGACACATGGGGCACACTTTATTGCAAATAGGCCGCCAGTAAGAAAATGAAAGAAAGACAACTGGAAGACAATAATAATAACCAGCAGAGGGAGCCGAAGAGCAAGAGACACCTGCAGGGTTAGGGGTTGTTGTTTTTATTGTCATGAACAATGGTGACTGCACCGATTGGTGCTTGAGGGTGCTTTGGTGCGTTTTTGGGTGCTTTAATGGTGCATTGATGCAGAGCAGACTGTCTCCCCCCCAGAAAGAACAATCACAGGTCCTGGGTTAGTCTTGTAAATAAAGTAGCATCAATTGTAAATAATGCTCCCTACCGGCTGTATGTTTAGTTTGAGGATTCTTTCCGCGATTCGGTTATCCTGTGGGTGTGTTTCTGTGAGGAGAAGGGTGCAACGTCGCAGGAGGACATATTTACTCATTTGTGAACATCTGTAAAACTGTCGCACTCAGGGTTGAGTTAATAGTAGAGGGAACTACATCTGAGTGCCACACTAACGTAGGTAAAAATTTATCGGCTCGGGTCGCCCCGAGGTAGAGAAGGGTGCAATGTTGCGGATATGGGATTTGGCCTCCATCCATATCCGCTTGTAAATATTCCCCTATTTCCCCAATACTCCCCAACTATCCCCAATCCCCCATTCCCTAGTCCCATTGTCTGTAAACAACACTCTGTAGCCCCGACCTTCCCCTTTTTCCCCCATTAAATGTCATGCCCAGGTTCACCGCATCTCACGTAGACAACTATAGGACATCTTGCTAGTTATTCTTAGTCTATGTCAGTTAAGGACTCGTTTCCATTAATTCTGACTCTTCGTTGCACCAGAATGTGATTGTATGGCACCGTTAGTAAGTTTAGGACCTCCCAATACCTCCCCGCATCTCTTCCTCATGGAACAACAACACCAACAACAACAACAACAGCGGCAGCGGCGGCGCGGCGGCGGCGCGGGGAGTGTGCGTCCTCACTCCGGCTTGGTTAGCTGCCATTGAACATGTGCTCCGACGGGGTTACCACGCAGGGGCTCACTGTCAGCTCCTCGTCAAGGGCGGAGCCTGGTAACCCCCCGCACCCAATAAGAAGCGGCGGACCGATTCCATCTGGGGCGGAGCTAACGAGCCGAGGGCGTGTCACTCCCCGCTGGACATGCGCAGGAAGACGGAGGTGACGTGAGATGCGCCTCAGCTTGGAGAAGAAAGGACGCCACCTCCAAGCGCTGAATACCTCCCCGCCGCTCTGGACCGGACCGGGTCGATTCTGCCCCTGAGCCAAGGTGCACCTTGAGCCATCGACTGCCTGCCCTTCCTTGCCATCAATCCCTGTGTGAGTCAGTCTTGTCCCGTTTGTCTGTGGTCTGTCGGGGCTAAGATAAGACCGTGTCTAAGTGCCCATCTTTCTGTGCTGTACCTCTGTGCCGTGTAATCTAAACGTTCTGCATAACCCATATTATATCCTCCTCCGGAGGTCTTGAGAACTGTACCCCTGGTGTCATGTCATTTAACCCAGCCGTTGTGTCCTTTCCTTCATTGATTTAGCATAGCGCGATTCGGCCAACGTTCGAGTGTAATCGGGTAACTTGTGCGAACACGGCGGCCATTCCGCTCGGTCAAGCAACATCTAAGCCGTGTCCGTAACAATACCATGATGATGAGTGCAAAATACAGTATAATACCATGCTGATGAGTGCAAAATACAGTATAATACCATGCTGATGAGTGCAAAATACAGTATAATACCGTGCTGATGAGTGCAAAATACAGTATAATACCGTTCTGATGAGTGCAAAATACAGTATAATACCATGCTGATGAGTGCAAAATACAATATAATACCATGCTGATGAGTGCAAAATACAGTATAATACCATGCTGATGAGTGCAAAATACAGTATAATACCATGCTGATGAGTGCAAAATACAGTATAATACCGTGATAAGTGCAAAAGACAGTATAATACCATGCTGATGAGTGCAAAATACAGTATAATACCATGTTGATGAGTGCAAAATACAGTATAATACCATGCTGATGAGTGCAAAATACAGTATAATACCATGCTGATGAGTGCAAAATACAGTATAATACCATGCTGATGAGTGCAAAATACAGTATAATACCATGCTGATGAGTGCAAAATACAGTATAATACCATGCTGATGAGTGCAAAATACAGTATAATACCATGCTGATGAGTGCAAAATACAGTATAATACCATGCTGATGAGTGCAAAATTCATTATAATACCATGCTGATGAGTGCAAAATACAGTATAATACCATGCTGATGAGTGCAAAATACAGTATAATACCATGCTGATGAGTGCAAAATACAGTATAATACCGTGCTGAGTGCAAAATACAGTATAATACCGTGCTGATGAGTGCAAAATACAGTATAATACCATGCTGATGAGTGCAAAATACAGTATAATACCATGCTGATGAGTGCAAAATACAGTATAATACCATGCTGATGAGTGCAAAATACAGTATAATACCATGCTGATGAGTGCAAAATACAGTATAATACTGTGCTGAGTGCAAAATACAGTATAATACCATGCTGATGAGTGCAAAATACAGTATAATACCATGCTGATGAGTGCAAAATACAGTATAATACCGTGCTGATGAGTGCAAAATACAGCATAATACCATGCTGATGAGTGCAAAATACAGTATAATACCGTGCTGATGAGTGCAAAATACAGTATAATACCATGCTGATAAGTGCAAAATACAGTATAATACCATGCTGATGAGTGCAAAATACAGTATAATACCATGCTGATGAGTGCAAAATACAGTATAATACCATGCTGATGAGTGCAAAATACAGTATAATACCATGCTGATGAGTGCAAAATACAGTATAATACCATGCTTTTGAGTGCAAAATACAGTATAATACTGTGCTGAGTGCAAAATACAGTATAATACCATGCTGATGAGTGCAAAATACAGTATAATACCGTGCTGAGTGCAAAATACAGTATAATACCATGCTGATGAGTGCAAAATACAGTATAATACCATGATGATGAGTGCAAAATACAGTATAATACCGTGCTGATGAGTGCAAAATACAGTATAATACCATGCTGATGAGTGCAAAATACAGTATAATACCATGCTGATGAGTGCAAAATACAGTATAATACCATGCTTATGAGTGCAAAATACAGTATAATACCATGCTGATGAGTGCAAAATACAGTATAATACCATGCTGATGAGTGCAAAATACAGTATAATACCGTGATAAGTGCAAAATACAGTATAATACCATGCTGATGAGTGCAAAATACAGTATAATACCATGTTTATGAGTGCAAAATACAGTATAATACCATGCTGATGAGTGCAAAATACAGTATAATACCGTGCTGATGAGTGCAAAATACAGTATAATACCATGCTGATGAGTGCAAAATACAGTATAATACCATGCTGGTGAGTGCAAAATACAGTATAATACCATGATGATGTGCAAAATACAGTATAATACCGTGCTGATGAGTGCAAAATACAGTATAATACCATGCTGATGAGTGCAAAATACAGTATAATACCATGATGATGTGCAAAATACAGTATAATACCATGATGATGAGTGCAAAATACAGTATAATACCATGCTGATGAGTGCAAAATACAGTATAATACCATGCTGATGAGTGCAAAATACAGTATAATACCATGATGATGTGCAAAATACAGTATAATACCGTGCTGATGAGTGCAAAATACAGTATAATACCATGATGATGAGTGCAAAATACAGTATAATACCATGATGATGAGTGCAAAATACAGTATAATACCATGATGATGAGTGCAAAATACAGTATAATACCATGATGATGAGTGCAAAATACAGTATAATACCATGCTGATGAGTGCAAAATACAGTATAATACCATGCTGGTGAGTGCAAAATACAGTATAATACCATGATGATGTGCAAATACAGTATAATACCATGATGATGAGTGCAAAATACAGTATAATACCGTGCTGATGAGTGCAAAATACAGTATAATACCATGATGATCAGTGCAAAATACAGTATAATACCATGATGATGAGTGCAAAATACAGTATAATACCATGCTGATGAGTGCAAAATACAGTATAATACCATGCTGATGAGTGCAAAATACAATATAATACTGTGCTTTGAGTGCAAAATACAGTATAATACCATGATGATGAGTGCAAAATTCAGTATAATACCGTGCTGAGTGCAAAATACAGTACAATACCATGCTGCCGAATGCAAAATACAGTATAAACACAGCTGGCGTCATGGACAGGATCTTGTCCGGAGGGGAGAGAGACGGTTCTTTGACTCGAAGGCAGCAAGGGTGCAGGGGCCCTATTAAAAAAGGTGAGACCTTTCTCGCAGTATCAGTGACATTTTTTGCTGCCGCCGAGGGAAGGGACCCGTCTTGGCCGATCTCCGGCACAGATCCAAGAACTAAAAGTAAGGGGAACGAACTGTCAGCAGAATGCAGAGGGTTGTTATAGGAGGTAAAAAGTGCTTAGGCCTGAGCAGGGGGAAGAGTGTACCAGGAGGCCAACAGCTTGGACATTCGACATGTCGCAAACGTTGGGAAAAGTGGCCGGACACAGCCCACGTTCGGACATGGGTAGGCCCGGCAAGAGTGTTGGGTGGTGGCGTACTTGGCTGCATACATGCAAACCACTTCCTACCACTATTCATGTTGGTGAAACCGATGTGAACTTTGTTTCGTCGGCCAAGAACCTTGGTGTGGTTTTCGACTGTAACATGACATTTTCCAAGCAAGTACTTCAAACTTGCAAATCAGCATACTTTCAGCTGCGAAAGATCGCATCCATTCGCCACTTTCTTACTCCTCAAGCTGCTCTAACTCTGGTCTGTGCCCTTGTCCTCTCAAGGCTAGACTATTGTAATTCTTTGTATGCTGGCCCATGAGGGACGATGATGAGTGCAGTTTCTCTTGGATAAGTTACAAAAGGTGCAAAACTCTGCCGCTCGTCTTGTCTGTAAGGCGAAGAAGTCTGACCATGTTACTCCGCTCCTTGAATCTTTACACTGGCCGCCTGTCTCTGCTCGTGTGCAATACAAAATTTGCACACTATGTTATAAATCGTTATGTGGAACGGGACCTCACTATCTCTCCGATTTGCTCACTCTCTATGAACCTCGGCGACGGCTTCGTTCAAGCGACGACTCTATGACCTTAGAGCCGCCGCGCACCAGCACCAAGTCGTTTGGCGAGAAATCCTTTTCGTTTGCTGCACCTCTGCTCTGGAATGACCTGCCTTCCTCTGTTCGACATGTTGACTCTATTCCTGCCTTTAAAACCTCCCTCAAAACCTATCTGCTTCACAAGTCTTTCAAAGTCTAAGTCCTGTTTTCCCTTTGGTTTGAGGTGGGACAGAGATCGAGAGTATGTCTGTGTACATGTGCGGGGGAGGGAGGGGAGGAGGAGGGGGAGTACACATCTGTGGGTTTTGAATTGGGAGGGAGAGGAATAGGGCAAGAGTGAAGGTGTGTCTGTGTGTGTATGTTTGTGTATGTGTGTGCGGTGTGTGTGCGTTCGCATGATAATGTAAAGCGCCATGAGGGTCGTTTACTCTGCTTGATGGGGCTATATAAGACTCCTTTATTATTATTATTATTATTATTATAATACCATGATAATGAGTGCAAAATACAGTACAATACCATGCTGACGAGTGCAAAATACAGTATAATACCGTGCTGAGTGCAAAATACAGAATAATACCATGATGACGAGTGCAAAATACAGTATAATACCATGCTGAAGAGTGCAAAATTCATTATAATACCGTGCTAAGCGCAAAATACAATATAATACCGTGCTGAGTGCAAAATACAGTATAATACCATGATGATGAGTGCAAAATACAGTATATTACCATGCTGAAAAATGCAAAATTCATTATAATACCATGCTGATGAGTGCAAAATACAGTATAATACCATTCTGAGTGCAAAATACAATATAATACCGTGCTGATGAGTGCAAAATACAGTATAATACCATGATGATGAGTGCAAAATTCAGTATAATACCATGCTGATGAGTGCAAAATACAGCATAATACCATGCTGATGAGTGAAAAATACAGTATAATACCATGATAATGAGTGCAAAATACAATATAATACCATGCTGACGAGTGCAAAATACAGAATAATACCATGATGATGAGTGCAAAATACAGTATAATACCATGCTGGAGTGCAAAATTCATTATAATACCATGCTGAGTGCAAAATACAGTATAATACCGCGCTGACGAGTGCAAAATACAATATAATACCATGATGATGAGTGCAAAATTCATTATAATACCATGCTGATGAGTGCAAAATACAATATAATACCATGCTGATGAGTGCAAAATACAATATAATACCATGCTGATGAGTGCAAAATACAGTATAATACCGTGCTGATGAGTGCAAAATACAATATAATACCGTGCTGATGAGTGCAAAATACAGT
Source organism: Myxine glutinosa (assembly GCF_964187855.1). Lineage (NCBI taxonomy): Eukaryota > Metazoa > Chordata > Myxini > Myxiniformes > Myxinidae > Myxine > Myxine glutinosa. The sequence continues at coordinate 74,280,183 of NC_136271.1, read as the reverse complement.
ATAATACCATGATGATGAGTGCAAAATTCAGTATAATACCGTGTTGAGTGCAAAATACAGTATAATACCATGCTGACGAGTGCAAAATACAGTATAATACCGTGCTGATGAGTGCAAAAACACAGTATTGTCATGCGAATCCCTCAAGGTTAACACCAGGGACCGCGGAAGACCGAACGGCTTTAATGGAGGCGACGACCAAACACGGATTTTGCTATCACAGCACGAGAGAAAGAAGGGAAGAGGAAGAAGCGGCAAAAGGGCGTACCTGTAGAGGGAATGAACTCAAACAACACGGGTTTAACAAGGAATGGAAAGTAATGCAAGGGTTTATTTTAAATAAAGGTCGGGACAAGGAAACGCGACGATAAATCTAATAATGATCCTAAATCGGGATCCCGCACACCTCACTTCAGAAACGAACAAAGGACTGAATTAATAAAAGAAATGTCTCGTCGTGTACTTGTGAAATGTGGTGTGTCTTATCTTCGTCTGTAGTCGTGTCCGTCGTCCAACGCGGCTCCAAGCTCCGGCGCGAAGAAACCCTTCGTCCGCTCGCTCGCACGCTTCGCCAGGCCTCGATGCGACTCGCTCCGTGGCATGCCACGAGGTCCCTCGCTCTAGTACCAACAGCACCGGATCCCGCTCCAAGCACCACGACGAACCAACGTCACCCAGCACGAAGCAGGAAGGTCCAGCACGCGAGAAGGAAGAGCCAATGAAGACCAGAGACAAGCGAAGAAGGGGAAGGGCTTCAAGCACAGAGAGATCTCCAATACGAAGGGGTCCAGCGCGCAGAGTCCAAGAGAGAAAATGTCGTGCAGCGCGCCCCTTTGTAACCTTCCCTCTGACGTCAGTCTTGGCGCACCACCAACCAGGGCCTCGTAGCTTCCCGCCGTTTGCCGAACCTCGTCGCGCCTTCCGCGCTGATTGGTTCCATGTTCGCGCCTTCCGCGCCAACCAATCACAGTCCTCCTGGGCGTGGTTACAAACTCGTCTCACGCGATGTTGCCAGACCAGCTGGTGGTGCGGCTGGCGGCGGCCATCCGGCGGTGCCTTGATCTGGCTTCCTGCCCGTCTTCTTCCAAGGTCATTGTAAGGGAAGGGAACTAATTAATGTGTGCACTAAAGGGCCTATCTAAGTGTTTATATGAGTGCATTGCCATAAGGGACAAAGGAATGATTACCAGGTCTGACACACAGGGGTTTATCTTAGTCCCTACAACTATTTAACACCCGAACATCCTTGTATGTTCACAGGTATACGCTTCCCCGACAAACCGCCTAAAACACAGAACTTATTACAGGGTAGATTCCCTATCGCGACAGTCGAAGCATGTTACCTATACAGATCTACCTGGCTATAGATATTCCTCTACCCCCCGACAAAACAATATAATACCGTGCTGATGAGTGCAAAATCTATATTATAATATCCGTAGGTGATCCTGTCTGTCTGTCTGTCTGTCTGTCTGTCCGGGGGAGTGGCTACACCCGGTCTGGGAGGGGCTTCAAAAACAAATATCCACCATTTTGTTTCCTCGCATAGCTTTGAGGCCTCTTTTGTTCGGCCTGTGGTGTCTTGCTTTCACAGTTTTATTTCAACTCTAATTCAATATATCATTTCATTTTTCGCAGTCGCTAACATGGTTTTAGACTCCGTTGAAAAAAAACGGGAATAAAATTTGATGAAAGTTTCCGTTTATAGAATGACATGCATTTTCAAAGGCCTATCAAATGAAGGCCATTGAGACTCTCTCACGCCTTTATCTCCAATCTAACTCACCATCTGATTTCATTTTTATCGATGGTTTTAGACTGGTTTCAGCAATAATTGAGAAAATTCACGCACACAAGATATATTTAAAAATCGCGGCACGATGTATCATACACCGCCCAAATAACTCAGATGGGAAAATTCCAGAGATTTATGAAGAATTCGGTGCGGACTTTTCCAATTGATGACAGTCGTCACAAAAAAGTCGATAATGTGGAGAGAGGGGCAGAGCTTCGTTCACGTATCGCCACAGACGGGAAATTGCCGACAGATATTTCTTCGTTCTTATTTTATAAGTTATCATCATCATTCATCATTATTAAACAGAAGTAAAGGTAAACCTGTTTAAACTTACAGCACAATACAGTACAAAGAGCTCGATAAAGGTAGTAATAACTAATATACATTATAGTATGGTACAGTAGAGTACAGTACGATGCGGTGCAGTCGTGAAGTGCGGTGCAGTGCAGTCGTGGTGAGGTATGGTGCAGTGCAGTGAAATGAGGTATAGCGCAGTGAAGTGCAGTGAAGTGCGGTGCAGTGATGTGCGGTGCAGTGAAGTGCGGTGAACTGAGGTCGATGCAGTGAAGCGAGGTGAACTGAGGTGAGGTGAGGTGCAGTGAAGTGAGGTGAATTGAAGTTTGGTTCGGTGCAGTGAAGTGAGGTGAATTGAGGTTCGGTGCAGTGAAGTGAGGTGAATTGAGGTTCTGTGCAGTGAAGTGAGGTGAACTAAAAGGTTCTGTGCAGTGAAGTGAGGTGAACTGAGGTCGATGCAGTGAAGTGAGGTGAGGTGAGGTGCAGTGAAGTGAGGTGAATTGAGGTTCAGTGCAGTGAAGTGAGGTGAACTGAGGTCGATGCAGTGAAGTGAGGTGAACTGAGGTGAGGTGCAGTGAAGTTAGGTGAATTGAGGTGCAGTGAAGTGAGGTGAGGTGAAGTGAGGTGCAGTGAAGTGAAATGAGGTGCAGTGAAGTGAAATGAGGTGCAGTGACGTGAAGTGAGGTGAAGTGAAGTGAACTGAGGTGCAGTGACGTGAAGTGAGGTGCAGTGAAGTGAAGTGAACTGAGGTACGTTGCGGAAACGTCCTGTGTGGTGTGGTGTGGTGTGGTGTGGTGTGGTGTGGTGCTGCATCGCACTGCAGAAGGCTGATAAAACGAAACGAATCCAGATGTCCCTCATCCACCTCAAAAATATTCAATACCATTTTTGAAACTCAATCACTCACATCTCTGTCTCGAACAGAAGGAAGCGAAAACTTTGATTCAGGAAGCGGTTCGTGTCCGGCCCATGGCGAGGGTAATCCTGGGTCAAAGAGAGCAGCACAGAACGGGGCAAAAGAGCTGAAGGAGCATTGTGTTGTCCGAAGAGATCGTCCAGTTTGCAGACGGAAACCTTACCGATTCCAGGTAATTCGACCAGCTCTTCGAGCGTAACACTCGACAACGACAAAGCTCTCCAGCACAAAAAAGCAACTTCCGGCTATACCGGATGTTTCAATGGTTTCATAAAGGTTCCAGGTTTTCATTCCGAAAATTCGAGCGCTTTTATTTTTCTGAAATACAGCACATTAAATGAAGTTTCAAAACAAAACTTAAAAATAAAAAAAATCTTTTATGTTATTTAAAAATTCCCCCTTTAGAAAGGTTATTCGGATGTAAAATTTTGAGTTTGAACATTTTGGTTTTTCATTTGAATATCAAAAGAGGTGGTGTGTGTGTGTGTGTGTGTGTGTGTGTGTGTGTGTGTGTGTGTGTGTGTGTGTGTGTGTGTGTGTGTGTGTGTGTGTGTGTGTGTGTGTGTGTGTGTGTGTGTGTGTGTGTGTGTGTGTGTGTGTGTGTTGATTGAATATGGGATGTTGTGAAATTAACATCATTTACAACAATCCTTTAAATTATTTATATTTAAGTTTAGGAAAAACCGATACTGTACAATTAATTAAATGTGTGTGTGTGTGTGTGTGTGTGTGTGTGTGTGTGTGTGTGTGTGTGTGTGTGTGTGTGTGTGTGTGTGTGTGTGTGTGTGTGTGTGTGTGTGTGTGTGTGTGAATAAAAGAGAGAGATAGAATTGTGAGGAACAGAAATGACAAAACGAGATGTGTGTGTCGTATATATGTGTACAGTATATGTGTGTGTATATGTGTGTGCGTGTGTATGTACATGTGTGTGTGTATGTATGTATGTGTATTTGAATATGTGTGTGTGTGTGTGTGTGTGTGTGTGTGTGCGCGTGCGTGCGTGCGTGCGTGTGTGTGTGGGTGTGTGTGTGTGTGTATGCATATATGTGTATATGTGTATATATGTGCATATACGTGTGTGTGTGTGTATATATATATATATATATATATTGTTGCGGATCTCCGACGTCGGCTCTCCCCTTATCAAGAGGGGGTTAATCCCCTTGTCCTTTTATCTGGCCAACGGGATCCGGAGTTATGACGTTCCTTCCAGACGGCGTTAACTAGGGTTGCAAGCCGACTTCTTATTACCTACTTACTAACGCTGCCCAGGAAGCAAGGAGATAACTCCCGCCCGAATCACGGATATTGATGGACTATTGCCGAGCGGATAGCAATCCGCGATCCGAGCTGTTAACCAAGACTAGACCCGATTCTAAACGGTTCCTAATCGTGCCACGCTTACCCAATTGAGAAGAGACTGATACGATCGGATTGAGAGGAAACCAGGAAAATAGGAAGAACAGATTGGTTTATTAATTATGTACAAATAAGAAGAGGAAAAGAAAGAATGTACAAGAAAGAAAGAGGAAGGAAAAGTACACAGGGCAGCCTGAGACAGTCTTATTCTATTCCCTGGACACGGGCCCGATCGCTCTCAGATTCGGTCTCAGACTTCAGACTCATGCGGGGTGTAGATGGTAGGGTGGAAGGTCCGGCGATGGTGTCCAGGCTCCGGTCCGGCTCCGGTCCTTGACCCGTACCAGCAGACGAAACCCGGCAGGCAGCTCTCCACGTAGTGTAGCGCGAGCGGACAATTATAGTGACGGGGAAAGGTAAGCTGGGCTATTGGCGTACGTAATATGCGTGCCGGCGCTTTTGTACTCGCGCTACCGGTCTTACTCGCTCCAAGCGCCCCCTCCCCAATGTCCTTCGGCACGCTGCAGTTCTCAGCAATGCGTGCCGCGTGCTCGCCCAGTCAGCCCTCTCGTGAAGTGCAATTCCTTCAAGTTATTTCACCATCAAAGTTCCCCCAGCGAGTCCTTTGTAATATCAATGCTTGGCTTCAGTCTTCGGTAATGAGCACTGCTCCATAAGTCCTCTAGTTCTCACTTGGTAATCGCTTTAGTCCTCAGTAATGAGCGCTGCTCCGTAAGTCCTCACCGCACAGTCCTCGATAATGAGCGCTGCTCCGTAAGTCCTCACCGCACAGTCCTCTTCAAGGGCTTTTCGTGTGTGCTTTTATAACCCAAGCCAGTGAACGCTCTCGAAGCCCAAACTACGCCCGGTCAGGCGACCTCACCTCAGCCCTGGTTGGCTGGTGTTGGCTTACCGGCTCTGCCCTGATGGCTGGTTGACGTGGCCGCACCTCCATCCGGGCGCTCTGCCCCCCTTTTCGGGCCTCACCTCGTGGCTTCAAGGAGCGTAACAAATTGGGAGGGCCGATTGGGCATAGACGGGAGAGCGCTTAATGGCGTCGCTTGGAGGGAGGCTGCCAAAATGGACGAGGGGCCTACTCTTATTTGATTGACGCAACGCAGATGCAACTATTGGGAATGGCCTTATCTAAACACAGACTATGAAATAACTGACATGGCGTACCTATGGGGTGCTACCTTTAACCTTTAATGATGTTATATTTACAAGTGTGGGTTCTCAAAACCACAACACTGCACCCCTCCTTTTGCCAGGCTCGGCCCGAGCCGAATCGATACCTGGGTCAGGACTACTTTTACATCTACATGTGACACTTAGGTGTAGTTTCCTTCTACATTTACTCTACACCCTGAGTGCGACAGTTTTAACACTAGATATGTCCCACCTGCTGCGTTGTGTAGTATCGAACTGACTCACGCCCACAATTAACCGAATTATGGAATGGTTTTCAAACTAAACATTTAAGCCGGTGGGGAGCATGTTATTTACAAGACGCTACTAATTATTTACAACGACAACCCAGGACCTGTCTTTTGTGGGAAAAAGAGAAGAGTTTTTGGAAAGAAGAACCACCGATTGCACTGCACTGCACCAATACACCATACACCCATATGTACCAATAAATGCACCATAATAAAAAAAATGCACGAAAAGCACCGGCATCAAAAATGCACAAAAACTCAAAATGCACGGAAACATTTCAAAATCCTTGATGACGTCTTGTGCTTTGCTTGACAGCTGGGCCGATGGATCTTGGTTGCATCTTGCTTCATCTTCTTCTTTGATGGATTAATTAATAAAAAGGACACAACCCGCGTCCGCTTTTTTATTTATGGCCAGCAGGGCCAGCGTAGGTGGTCCGCCTGCATGGCATGTGCGCCACTTAAAACACAGTGGTCCACAAGCAAGATGCTGCTGGCAGCAATGGTCTGTCCCAGCAAAGGTGCCAGGCCACAGAACGTGTGGTCCATATGGTGTATCAGTGCAGGCAGGCAGGCAGCAGGGTGCAGGCAGCAAGAGTGCGGCCGCACCGCTCAGGGCACCTGCACACTCCCCTCGCACAAAAGACCATGGTCCATGAGTGGGGAAGGAAGACAAAGCAGAGGTTAGCGGGGTGCAAGGGCGCAAGGGTACACATCATACAAGGTAATGCGACATGAGGGGCGCTGGAGAGCGAGCTGAGAAAACTCGTCCCTACTCGTACGTCACCCCCCATGTCAGCCTACACTACCCCTGCCCCTCCCCGTATCTACACAATTTACAAATTCCGTCTCTACCGTCTTGTCCCCCATATCTCCCCTAATTCCTTATTCGTCTGCCAATCCCTCCCAAGAAGTAAGGGATGGAATAAACACAATGTCAAATCCACGTCAAGATGCGTCTTATATTACAAATCGTTCACAAAACCTGGTGTGGAGTCCTATCACCTCGGTGAGTGGATGCGGATGGTGCGAAGAGATTTTCCCCTAACTATCTTCTAAATGACATTAACTCTCTTACTCTACCCGGGGTCTTGCCCTGTCACTTGGCATCTTTGAACTATGCGGTTCTAAAAACCAATTCCCATTGCCCATACTGTGGTGCTCTTCCAAATTTGGGGTCTCACTCCCCCCATTTTTCCATCTGTGCCCTCGCACAATTTCGGGGCTGGGTCGTGTGGCTCTACCAGCAGGTATACCTACCTGCGCACCTCCGCCACTGAAGTCGCCTCCCGAGCTTGCCTGCTCCTCACGACTACCTAACTGGGGAAGGCCCTCCCTGGCACTTACCCCCTCTAATGCCCCCTCTAGCATTAGGCTACCCGGGTCCTCTCCTGGGATCCTCGGGCCCCGCTGAACTCTACCTGAACTCTACCTGGCTCCCAGAGCCTACCTGTGGCCTCACCTGGCCGACAGACTACCAGTGGCGGAGTGCTCATTTAACCATACGTACTAACAGGCTCACACGCCCAGCCATTCCACACACTTACGCACCCATCCAAGCAATACTCTGCTACTATCTGCACCACAGATGTCAATATCCAACAAATTTACCTACTCCCTCTACCTAACTTTAAACTACCCTCCCCGGGTATTCGTGAAGGGGTCCATCTTCCCCCATCCACTCCTTCGCACCATGCACTCCACTCCACTCATTCCACACTACTCACTCCACACCATTTATTCCACACAACCATTCTCCACTTGCACACCATGCAAGCCAATGCACTTAATACACAATTACACACATCCTCAATACTCCACTCATACACTTTTACACACACACACACATCATTCACGAGCATTGCCTCATTTCATCACCAGCACCACCAAGACTCTCATACCCAATTCCTCAATTGCGCATAAAGCGCATCCTCCAGCTCATACACACAGCATCATCTAGCTATCTACTCCCTTCTAATACTGGTGCTTTCCCTGTCATCCGTTATACTAAGCACATCCCTCGTCATTATCATCCATCTAATCTCTCTACGTCCCCACTACCTGTACAATGTCTCTACTTAAATCTCATGTCATCTACTGTCATCTTTCTAAATTCCTAACATTATCCTAACCCGCCCTCGGCGAGCTTATACTGCCAAATCCCATAAGTCTATAGCTCCTTTGCCCCAATAAAGATGTAGTAATGTGAATGGTAAAACTACCATTCGCCATCACTATTTCTATTCGTCCACTACTCTGAGCCTCTCGGGGTGGAAACACATTCTCATTTCGGCTCGGCTTCGCAAAGCCGAGCAATGTATGCGGATGGTCAGTCTCCTGTTGGTTGGGTCCGTCCGGCATTTTCGATTCTGGGGAGAAGGCATACTCGGACCGAGGTTCCAGGGTCCATCCCGGCGCGGAGCCCTTCGGTCTCCGGCCCGATGGCCCGACCTCCCCCGGTCGGAGCACCGCGCCTGCCAGGGGGCGAAGGTCCGACCTGGCCTACCTCTCCCGGAATCCTGCCGATCGCCTTGCCCGCGAAGGCGCGGCACCGACCATACAGGGCGGGACCCGGCACGAATCGTGCACGGCGCTCCTTGCAAGAGCGCCGCAGCAACGATCCCCGCCGGCCCCCGCAGCACACAAAGATCACCACGCCTCGAGAGCTCGCGTCGGCTGTACGTCGGCCGAAGCTCTGCCCCGGTCAGCATCGATGCTCGAGTCGCATTCACACCTTCATACGCGACCCATTTCTCACTCGCACATTCCATACACTTCGTTAACTCTGCCACCGCATGCTCTCGTGCACACTCCTTTCTTACACACTCTCGCGCACATTCTTGCGCACTCATTCTACTCACACACTCCATCATCACACACTCCTCTGTTACACACCTTCCTTCCACGCACTCCATTACGCACTCCTGCCGCGCACATTCTTGCGTACACTCTCCCGTTACGTACTCCGTAACACTCACGGGTGTGCACTCTTGCACATGCCCACTCACCCGCTCCGGTGTGCATCCCCGCACACGCTCCTCAACACGCTCCGGTGTGCATCCTCGCACACTCTCTCCATCCATCTCACACTCTGTGTCGCACTCACCCTCACTTTCACACTCTGTATCACACTCGCGCACGCTCGCACCATTCACCTTCACACAGCACACCACGGACCTCCCACAAGCGCCCGGGTGATGCCGGGATCCCAAGCGCGTGAAAAACCTTTTCGCGCCAAACCTTTTTGCGCCATATACAGTCCGGCTTACCTTTGGGATCCTTTTCTCCACACGCAGCTGCAAACTTTCATTGGGGTTAGCAAGTACGGCATTGAAGGAACTGCGCTCCAACGCGAGTCGAAAGAATTGACGCGACCAAAGACGGAATTCGTCCGAGTTGCTTTATTGAAACAAAACAGCTCAGGTATTCTGACAAGCCCGTTTTTCGGGCAACAATATATATACACATTTATGTCGGGAAGTTTGCCCGGCAAAAGCTATACCGGGCATGCCCGGGTATCAAGGGCGAGCCTTGGAAAGGCGAGTCTGGACCTGCCCGGGCGTGTTTGGCTGCGGCCTGGCAAGTCGAGGCTGGGCGTGCCCGGGCGCTCTGGGCGAGCACTGGAAAGGCGATAGCGGGCATGCCCGGACGCTCTGGGCGAGCCCTGGAAAGGCGATAGCGGGCATGCCCGGACGCTCTGGGCGTGCCCTGGAAAGGCGATAGCGGGCATGCCCGGACGCTCTGGGCGAGCCCTGGAAAGGCGATAGCGGGCATGCCCGGACGCTCTGGGCGAGCCCTGGAAAGGCGAGAGCGGGCATGCCCGGGAAAGACGAGACCGGGCGTGCCCGGGAGGTTCGGGCGTGCCCGGGAACAGTGAGTCCGGGCATGCCCGGGAGAGGCGCGTCTGGCCATGTTCTGGCCGGTGCAAGGCGATTATGTACATCCAGCGGTAACCGCTACACACGCCCCTCCAGAATCGACCTGCACCGGCAGGGTCAATTTAAGGGGGGTCCGGATGACCCGGCCGAAGCGACCCCTGGAGGGTTGTGGGGAGGGGTCTGACGTGGTGGTGGGTGGTCGAGCGGGGGGAACTGTGGACGGGGGGCGGCCTCGCCGCGGAGGAAGGGCCAACCGTGGTGGTCGGTCGACGTCCATGTGCGCCGGTTTGAGGCGGTCCACAGAAATCCGGTCCGGCCGGCCGCCGAAGTCGACGATGAAAGACTTGTCGCCCCGTCGCAGGACCCGGAAGGGCCCGTCGTACGGCGGCCGGAGTGGACCCCGGTGCGCGTCATGACGCACAAAGACGTACTCCGCTGTGCGAAGCGCCGGGGGGACGTAGGACTGGGGGCCACCGTGGCGGGACGTCGGCACGGGGGCAAATCGTCGGGCGGCCTCCTGGAGGTCCGAGCGCTGGCGAGCGGCGGACCAGGGACTGGTAGCGTCAGGCACGAATTCGCCCGGGACGCAGAGTGGCTGGCCGTAGACGAGCTCGGCGGCGGACGCCTGGAGGTCTTCCTTGGGGGCCGTGCGAAGGCCCAAAAGGACCCACGGCAGCCGGTTGGCCCAACCGTCGTCCTGAAGGCCGGCCATGAGTGCGGCCTTCATGGAGCGGTGAAACCGCTCGCACAACCCATTGGCTTGGGGGTGGTCGGCCGTGGTGCGGTGCAGCGTGACCCCCAACGAACGGGCGACCGCGCCCCAAAGCTCAGACGTGAACTGTGGGCCGCGGTCGGACGAGGTGTCCGCTGGTGCGCCGAAGCGCGCGACCCAGGTGGCGATGAACGCCTGCGCCACGTCGGCGGTGGTGGTGGAGGTGAGGGGCACGGCCTCCGGCCACCTGGTGGTCCTGTCCACCATGGTGAGCAGGTGGGTGAACCCCCGCGAGGGGGGCAGGGGACCCACCAGGTCCACGTGGACGTGGTCGAAACGCCGTTCAGGCACGGCGAAAGGTGCCAGCGGGGCCTGGGTGTGGCGGTGGACCTTGGCTCGCTGGCAGGCCGTGCAGGCGTTGGCCCAGTCGCGGATGTTTCGTCGAAGGCCGTGCCAGACGAAACACGCCGACACCAGCTTCTGAGAAGCTTTCCGGCCCGGGTGAGAAAGGCCGTGGATGGAGGCGAAGATGCGGCGCTGCCAGGAAACGGGCACGATGGGGCGAGGCTGGCCCTGGGAGACGTCGCAGAGCAGGACGGTGCCCGCGAAGGGGATGTCGGCCAGGCGGAGGCCCGTGTCCGCCACGCGGAGTGCCTGCACCGAGGCGTCGGTGGTCTGGTCGGCCGCCATGAGCGTGAAGTCCACGCCGAGGTGGACCGCGTTCGCGCTGGCCCGCGAAAGGCAGTCGGCCACGGCGTTGTCTTTGCCGGCGACGTGCTGGATGTCCGTGGTGAACTCCGACACGGCGGAGAGGTGGCGCTGCTGGCGGGCCGACCACGGCTCCGTGACCTTAGCCATTGCGTAGACCAACGGCTTGTGGTCGATGAAAGCCGTGAACGGGCGGCCCTCCAGGAGGTGCCGGAAATGGCGAACGGCCAGGAATAGCCCGAGCAGCTCGCGGTCGAACGTGCTGTAGTTTAACTCGTTCGGCCGGAGTTGCCGGCTGAAAAAAGCGAGTGGCTGCCAAACCCCGTCCACCCATTGCTCATGGACGGCGCCCACCGCGTAGTTGGAGGCGTCCGTAGTGAGGGCGATGGGCGCGTTGAGCACCGGGTGAGCCAGCAGCGTTGCGTCGGCGAGGGCCCATTTGGCACTGGCGAAGGCCGCGTCCATGGCCGCGGACCAAACAATGTCATGCTTGGCCGGCTTGCCCCGGAGGGCCTCGTAAAGGGGCCGCATGAGCTGAGCAGCGCGGGGCACGAATCGGTGATAAAAATTCACCATGCCGAGGAACTCTTGGAGGGCCTTGATGGAACGGGGACGCGGGAACGTGGTGATGGCCTCGACCTTGGTCGGCAGCGGCACGGCCCCGGTCTTGGTGATGCGGTGGCCCAAAAAGTCAACGGTCGTCGCGCCGAAGTGGCATTTGACCGGGTTGACAATTAAGCCGTGCTCGCTGAGGCGACCGAACAGTGTTCGGAGGTGGAGGAGGTGCTCGGCGCGGGACGTGCTGGCGACGAGGATGTCGTCCAGATAGACGAAAAGAAACGGCAGGTCGCGCAGCACGCCGTCCATCAAGCGCTGGAACGCCTGGGCCGCGTTCTTGAGGCCAAACGGCATCCGCAAAAATTCGAACAGGCCGAACGGCGTGATGACGGCCGTCTTCGGGACGTCGGCCGCCCGGACAGGTACCTGGTGGTAGCCCCGTATCAGGTCAATTTTCGAAAAGATGACCCGTCCCGCCAAACGGGCGGAAAAGTCCTGAATATGCGGGATCGGGTACCTGTCGGGGGTGGTAGCGTCATTGAGACGGCGGTAGTCGCCACACGGGCGCCATCCACCTCCCGGCTTTGGCACGATGTGCAGTGGCGAGGCCCACGCGCTATCGGAGCGCCGCACGATGCCGAGGTGCTCCAACGCGTCGAATTCGGCCTTTGCCACGGCGAGCTTGGCTGGGTCGAGGCGGCGGGCCCTGGCGTAGACCGGCGGGCCCGTAGTGGGTATGTGGTGCTCGATCCCGTGCCGCACCGCGACGGCCGAAAACGTCGGCCGCGTGAGGGCCAGGAATTCCACGAGCAGGCGAGCGAACTCGTTCGTTGCCGGGAGGGCGCACGCCAGTTCGGTCGGCGCGGAGCTGCTCATTGTGCACGCCAGGGAGCTGAAGGTCTCGGCGTGGACAAGGCGACGTCGTTTGACGTCGACCAGCAGCCCGTGCGCGCAGAGGAAGTCGGCGCCCAGCAAAGCCACGGGGACGCTGGCGGTAACAAAAGTCCATTGAAAGCGCTGGCTGCCGAAGCAGAGGGTGACGACGCGTGGGTCGAAAGTGCGTATGGCCGAGCCATTAGCAGCGACCAAAGAGGGGCCGCAAACTGCGTCCAGCCTGTCCTGCTCGGAGGCAGGTATGACGCTCAGTTGGGCGCCGGTGTCGCACAGGAAACGCCGTCCAGACGCTTTGTCCCGAATAAACAGCAAGTTGCCCGAGTGGCCGGCGCTCATGGCTGGGAATGAACGCCGGCCCGGCCGTTTCCCGACCTGCCGAAAGTGCACGGGGGCTGGCACGTCCGAGCCTTGTGTCCGAACCTGGCGTGGTAATAACACCACGCCCGGTCAGGTGGAGGCCCCAGCCGTCATGTCGGAAGCGGGCGGTGCGGCGTGGCGGCCGCCAGTTGCACTGGCAGTTCGGCCTCCAACCGCACAGGGCGCTCGGGCGTCGTGGGCGTCGCCTCGGACGGCGGCGGGTTCCAGGTAACCGCGCCGATGTGCTGGCCCGCCGAGGAGATCTTATCGGCTTCCCTGGCGAGGGCGCGGGAATCCGTGATCAACGTGCCAGCCAGGGCGAGGCGTACCGGGTTAGGCAGCTGACGGAGGAACAGCTCCCGGAACAGGAATGCCGGAGAGTGCTCGCCGAGCAACGAGAGCATATAGTCCATGCGCTCGGACGGGCGCGTGTCGCCGAGCTCGGGCAGGTCAAGCAGGCGCCGTGCGCGTGCTGCCGGTGAGAGGGCGAAAGCGCCGAGGAGGAGCGTCTTCAGCGCGTCGTATTTGTCAGCAGCCGGCGGGTGCTGGAGGAGGCTCAAGGCGCAGGCCGCGGTGGTGGAACCGAGCGCCGCCACAACATGGTGGAAGCGGGTGTCGTCCGCGGTGATGCCTCGCAGGGCGAACTGGGAGTCCGCAGGGGCGAACCAAACAGCCGCGTGAGTCTCCCAGAAGGTAGGCAGTTTAAGCGTCACTGCCGTATCCATGTCGGTAGGTCACCAATGAAGGAACTGCGCTCCAACACGAGTCGAAAGAATTGACGCGACCAAAGACGGAATTCGTCCGAGTTGCTTTATTGAAACAAAACAGCTCAGGTATTCTGACAAGCCCGTTTTTCGGGCAACAATATATATACACATTTATGTCGGGAAGTTTGCCCGGCAAAAGCTATACCGGGCATGCCCGGGTATCAAGGGCGAGCCTTGGAAAGGCGAGTCTGGACCTGCCCGGGCGAGTTTGGCTGCGGCCTGGCAAGTCGAGGCTGGGCGTGCCCGGGCGCTCTGGGCGAGCACTGGAAAGGCGATAGCGGGCATGCCCGGACGCTCTGGGCGAGCCCTGGAAAGGCGATAGCGGGCATGCCCGGACGCTCTGGGCGTGCCCTGGAAAGGCGATAGCGCGCATGCCCGGACGCTCTGGGCGAGCCCTGGAAAGGCGATAGCGGGCATGCCCGGACGCTCTGGGCGAGCCCTGGAAAGGCGAGAGCGGGCATGCCCGGGAAAGACAAGACCGGGCGTGCCCGGGAGGTTCGGGCGTGCCCGGGAACAGTGAGTCCGGGCATGCCCGGGAGAGGCGCGTCTGGCCGTGTTCTGGCCGGTGCAAGGCGATTATGTACATCCAGCGGTAACCGCTACAGCATCATGATGCGAACACAGACTTTGTACATACTCCATCTTTTCCTCCCGCGATTGCTCTTCTAAGTCCGCCGTCTTCTTAACCCCGATTTCAACTATTTCTTTTATTTCAATTTATTTTTCCTTGTTAAGCTCGACGACCGCTTGTGCTAATAAAATAAAATTTTCTTAATTCGGCGGTCGTCGGCTTTTCTATCCCCCGTGTCGCGATTTCTACCCCGGTCCACGTAACTATACATTCCTCAGCCTCGCTTTCCCCGCGCTCCTCAAGCCATGCTACCCCGTCGCATACCGATGTGCCTTTCCCGTTTGACCTGCGGTCAATGTCCTTCCCAGTCTCTTTATTTGGTCACCTATTCTGGTTCCAAACCCCGTTAACCCCTCGTTTATTTCTCTGGCTTGGCCACCCACGTCCTCCAATTGGCCCCCTAATTTGCTTTCTAATCCCCCAATCCCCCAATATATATATATATATATATATATATATATATATATATATATATATATATATATATATATATATATATATATATATATATATATATATATATATATATATATATATATATACACACACATATATAAACACACATATATATATATATATATATATATATATATATATATATATATATATATACACACATATATAAACACACACATGTATATATATATATATATATATATATATATATATATATACACACATATATAAACACACACACATATATATATATATATATATATATATATATATATATATATATATATATATATATATATATATATATATATATATATATATATATATACACATATATATATTGTTACGGATCTCGGAGTACGGCACTCCCTTTAGCAAGTGGGGGTTAATCCCCTTGTTGTGGGGGTTAATCTCCGGACGGAGCCTGAAGTTGCCCAAGCTCCGTCCGGAGAGGCAGGGTTGCATCCCCGTTCACGACCGCGGACAGATGTTAATTGCCGAGCGGTTTAGCAACCGCGGCACGAACCATTAGCAGGGACTAAACCCGATCCTGAAACGTTGGCCAAAATCGCACCACAGGTTTTCAATGGAGGAAATCACAAAGACGACCGGACGAGCATGAAGAAGAAGAACGAAGGTGGGAAATACAAATATAATTTATTACTAGCTATTATTTACACAATCAAAAGAACCAAGGAGAAGGAAAGATAATAAAATAAAGACAGAAAGAATGGAAGGACCAGAAGACACATTGCAATTACTAGCTTACCTATTCAGTCTTACTTAACCCCAGGACAAGACAAAAGACAGACGATGGTCAGACTCACACGAATGGGAAATGAAGGCAGGAACGAATGGCGGAAAGGAGAGGAAGGTTCAACTGGAACCGGAGCACGGTCGGGCCGGGAGTGAGCAGCCGCCGCCCCTTCTCGATCGGTTTCGCACGGCGGCGTTCCTTTGCGGCCATGGTCGAAACTGCCGTCAAAGCTCAAAGCTGCGGTGGTTAAAGCTGCGGTGGTTCAAGCTGCAGTGGTTCAAGCTGCGGTGGTTCAAAGCTCATGGGACATCCCTCTCTCATCTCCTGGATCACGCAGCTCTCTTGGGGGCGTTCCGCTGCGGGTTATATAGGCCACACCCTCGAACCTTCGCGAACCTCCCCGATCATTCTCTCTCCGCCCTCTCAAGCCAAACCCCTCGTGCTTGGTTGGTTGGCAAGGGCTCTCCTGGCTCCAACCTCTGATGACGAGGTGGAGACACGCCTTTCTTCTCCGAGCTGGAGCACATGGCAATGGTGGCAAATGCAGAAAACCGCCCAATGCAGTTGGCAATGGAGGCTTTGGGATATGGAAGGGAACTATTTATGTCATCTGATACAATGCAGTGTCAACTAGTGGGAACAGAGCCTTAAACTACATAGAATAAGGAGATAACTATTTAGAAGGATATATGATTTGCTACGTGCATGTATATGGATTAACTAGGAGGACGACCTTTGACCTTTACACTACGGAGGGTGATATTTACAACAAGATTCATGACACTTACAACAGTAAAAACAAAACACAGGATTCTCAAAGCCGCAACAATATATATATATGTATATATATTGTTGCGGATATGAGGACTGTATTTTTTTGATTGTGTGTATTATTATTATTGTTTATTCTGCGCCTCCTGCCTCCGGAGCTGTGTAAAGGTCAAAGGGCGTCCCATAATTAGTCATAAAGCATCCACACCACAGCCAATCATAGAATACCCCTGTTCAATAGTTATATCTTATTATGTGTTTTAGGGTAAGGCTGTGTCTCCCATTAATTGAAATACTCCATTGCACCAGTGAAAGAGATAGATTCCCTTCATTCCCACTCCCAAAACTTCCATTCCCCCTTTTCGTCAATTGCCATTCGCATGGCCAACCAACAATTGCCGCCATTGGCCACGAGGCAGGGTTGGGGAAGAAAGGCAGGTCCCCACCTCGTCATAGAGGGGAGGAGTGAGTCAGCCCCCACTCAACCAACCACGAACAAGGGGTTGGACTTGGAGAGGGTGTGGAGAGAAACATCGAGGAGGTTCGCGAAGGTTGAGGGGCGGGGCCTACATAACCCGCAGCTAGGGCGTTTCCCGAAGAGATGAGCTTTTACAGAGAGACGAGAGGAAGTCCAAGCAGTTGGGTCCAAGAGAGGCGCTTTGAGTTGAGTCCGGGAGAAGTCCAGAGTTGAGCTGCAGCTCGAGCCACCGAAACTGCACTTACTGCAGCTGGAGCCACCGAAACTGCAGCCACAGCAGCGTGAGGCCTGGACGGCAGTTTGGAGCAGGGCCGCGAAGGAGCGGCGGCTGCCCAACGAGTCGATCGGTTGCAGGACCAGTTGGACCTCCCTATCCCGCCAGCCATCCATCTCCCGCCAGTCCTATCATCATTCCCCGCGTGAGTCTGTCCTTGTTTGTTCTGTCCCTGGGTTAATTAAGACTGTAGGTAAGCTAGCGTTGCACTGTGTATCTAATATCTTCTGTAAATAAACGTGACTGCTTTCTTCCTGCTTATATGTGTAAATAATAAATCCAATTACTCTTCTGTACGTCTTCTTCCTCTTTGTATTCGGTCGCTTTAGAGTTTTCCATATTGAGCAGCTGCGGTGCAAAACGGCCAACGTTTGGGTGGAATCGGGTTCTAGTCGGGGAATAACTGTTCGGTCGCGGCAATACCACCACTCGGTCAAAATAACATCTTAACCGCGTCCGTAACAATATATATATATATATATATATATATATATATATTATATATATATATATGTGTGTGTGTATGTGTGTGTGTGGATGTATATGTATGTGTGCATGTGTGTCTGTCAATAAGAGAGAGACAGCATTGTGAGGAACAGAAATTAA
>NC_136271.1:74252330-74262330 GCF_964187855.1 Myxine glutinosa | reverse complement strand
ATAAAATAAAATTTTCTTAATTCGGCAGTCGTCGGCTTTTCTATCCCCCGTGTCGCGATTTCTACCCCGGTCCACGTAACTATACCTTCCTCAGCCTCGCTTTCCCCGCGCTCCTCAAGCCATGCTACCCCGTCGCATACCGATGTGCCTTTCCCGTTTGACCTGCGGTCAATGTCCTTCCCCAGTCTCTTTATTTGGTCACCTATTCTGGTTCCAAACCCCGTTAACCCCTCGTTTATTTCTCTGGCTTGGCCACCCACGTCCTCCAATTGGCCCCCTAATTTGCTTTCTAATCCCCCAATCCCCCAATATATATATATATATATATATATATATATATATATATATATATATATATACACACACATATATAAACACACATATATATATATATATATATATATATATATATATATATATATATATATATATATATATATATATATATATATATATACACACATATATAAACACACACATATATATATATATATATATATATATATATATATATATATATATATATATATATATATATATATATATATATATATATATATATGTATACACATATATATATTGTTACGGATCTCGGAGTACGGCACTCCCTTTAGCAAGTGGGGGTTAATCCCCTTGTTGTGGGGGTTAATCTCCGGACGGAGCCTGAAGTTGCCCAAGCTCCGTCCGGAGAGGCAGGGTTGCATCCCCGTTCACGACCGCGGACAGATGTTAATTGCCGAGCGGTTTAGCAACCGCGGCACGAACCATTAGCAGGGACTAAACCCGATCCTGAAACGTTGGCCAAAATCGCACCACAGGTTTTCAATGGAGGAAATCACAAAGACGACCGGACGAGCATGAAGAAGAAGAACGAAGGTGGGAAATACAAATATAATTTATTACTAGCTATTATTTACACAATCAAAAGAACCAAGGAGAAGGAAAGATAATAAAATAAAGACAGAAAGAATGGAAGGACCAGAAGACACATTGCAATTACTAGCTTACCTATTCAGTCTTACTTAACCCCAGGACAAGACAAAAGACAGACGATGGTCAGACTCACACGAATGGGAAATGAAGGCAGGAACGAATGGCGGAAAGGAGAGGAAGGTTCAACTGGAACCGGAGCACGGTCGGGCCGGGAGTGAGCAGCCGCCGCCCCTTCTCGATCGGTTTCGCACGGCGGCGTTCCTTTGCGGCCATGGTCGAAACTGCCGTCAAAGCTCAAAGCTGCGGTGGTTAAAGCTGCGGTGGTTCAAGCTGCAGTGGTTCAAGCTGCAGTGGTTCAAAGCTCATGGGACATCCCTCTCTCATCTCCTGGATCACGCAGCTCTCTTGGGGGCGTTCCGCTGCGGGTTATATAGGCCACACCCTCGAACCTTCGCGAACCTCCCCGATCATTCTCTCTCCGCCCTCTCAAGCCAAACCCCTCGTGCTTGGTTGGTTGGCAAGGGCTCTCCTGGCTCCAACCTCTGATGACGAGGTGGAGACACGCCTTTCTTCTCCGAGCTGGAGCACATGGCAATGGTGGCAAATGCAGAAAACCGCCCAATGCAGTTGGCAATGGAGGCTTTGGGATATGGAAGGGAACTATTTATGTCATCTGATACAATGCAGTGTCAACTAGTGGGAACAGAGCCTTAAACTACATAGAATAAGGAGATAACTATTTAGAAGGATATATGATTTGCTACGTGCATGTATATGGATTAACTAGGAGGACGACCTTTGACCTTTACACTACGGAGGGTGATATTTACAACAAGATTCATGACACTTACAACAATAAAAACAAAACACAGGATTCTCAAAGCCGCAACAATATATATATATGTATATATATTGTTGCGGATATGAGGACTGTATTTTTTTGATTGTGTGTATTATTATTATTGTTTATTCTGCGCCTCCTGCCTCCGGAGCTGTGTAAAGGTCAAAGGGCGTCCCATAATTAGTCCATAAAGCATCCACACCACAGCCAATCATAGAATACCCCTGTTCAATAGTTATATCTTATTATGTGTTTTAGGGTAAGGCTGTGTCTCCCATTAATTGAAATACTCCATTGCACCAGTGAAAGAGATAGATTCCCTTCATTCCCACTCCCAAAACTTCCATTCCCCCTTTTCGTCAATTGCCATTCGCATGGCCAACCAACAATTGCCGCCATTGGCCACGAGGCAGGGTTGGGGAAGAAAGGCGGGTCCCCACCTCGTCATAGAGGGGAGGAGTGAGTCAGCCCCCACTCAACCAACCACGAACAAGGGGTTGGACTTGGAGAGGGTGTGGAGAGAAACATCGAGGAGGTTCGCGAAGGTTGAGGGGCGGGGCCTACATAACCCGCAGCTAGGGCGTTTCCCGAAGAGATGAGCTTTTACAGAGAGACGAGAGGAAGTCCAAGCAGTTGGGTCCAAGAGAGGCGCTTTGAGTTGAGTCCGGGAGAAGTCCAGAGTTGAGCTGCAGCTCGAGCCACCGAAACTGCACTTACTGCAGCTGGAGCCACCGAAACTGCAGCCACAGCAGCGTGAGGCCTGGACGGCAGTTTGGAGCAGGGCCGCGAAGGAGCGGCGGCTGCCCAACGAGTCGATCGGTTGCAGGACCAGTTGGACCTCCCTATCCCGCCAGCCATCCATCTCCCGCCAGTCCTATCATCATTCCCCGCGTGAGTCTGTCCTTGTTTGTTCTGTCCCTGGGTTAATTAAGACTGTAGGTAAGCTAGCGTTGCACTGTGTATCTAATATCTTCTGTAAATAAACGTGACTGCTTTCTTCCTGCTTATATGTGTAAATAATAAATCCAATTACTCTTCTGTACGTCTTCTTCCTCTTTGTATTCGGTCGCTTTAGAGTTTTCCATATTGAGCAGCTGCGGTGCAAAACGGCCAACGTTTGGGTGGAATCGGGTTCTAGTCGGGGAATAACTGTTCGGTCGCGGCAATACCACCACTCGGTCAAAATAACATCTTAACCGCGTCCGTAACAATATATATATATATATATTGTTACAGATACGACTTTGATGGTATGGTGGGCCGAGCGGGATGGCCGCCGTATCCGTACAAGTTACCCCGATTGCACCCGGGGTTGACTAATCGCGCTATGCTGGCTCAATAAGAAAAAGAAGACACCCGGCTGGATTACAATCACACAATACGACACCAGGGATACGGTTCTCAAAGGTTGTTATTACAATTGCGGAAGGTTTAGATTACAGGGACAAGAGGGAAACATAGGAAGGTGGGCACTTAAACACACTTATATTATCCCCGGACAGACGACAGGTAAACGCGGGACAAGGCTCACTCACACGGGGTTTGATGGCCAGGAAAGCGGGTAGCGATCGCTCCAGGTGCACCTGTGCTCAGGGCAGGATCACGTACGGTGGTGTCCAGAGATGCGTGAAGGTATCACAGCGCTTGTGGGTCGCGACTTTGGTCTCAAGCTGGGGAGGTCGCTCAGCGCTCGGGAGGGTGGCGTCTTTTCCTTCCAAGCTCGGGGCGCATCTCCACGTCACGTCCGGCAAGCGGCTGCGTATATCCGGCGGGGAGTCACGCCCTCGCTCGTTAGCTCCGCCCCATATGGCATCGGCCCATGGCTTCTCATTGGGTGCGGGGGTTACCGGCTCCGCCCTTGACGAGGGGCCGACAGGGAGCCCCCTTCTGGGTAACCCCGTCGAGCACATGTTCAATGGCGGCCAACCGAGCCGGAGTGAGGACGCAAAGCCGCTGTTGTTGTGGTTGTTGTTGGAGCTTGAGATGATGGGAAGAGATGCGGGGAGGTATGGGAAGGTCCTAAACTTCCTAACAGGTGCCATATAATCACATTCTGGTGCAACGAAGAGTCATAATTAATGGAAACAAGTCCTTAACTGACATAGATTAAGAATAACTAGCAAGATGTCCTATAATTGTCTACGTGTGGTGCGGGGACCTGGGCACGACATTCAATGGGGGAATAAGGGGAAGGTCGGCTCTACTGATTGTTATTTACATGCAATGGGACTAGGGAATGGGGGATCGGGGAAAGTTGGGGAGTATTGGAGAAAATAGGGGAATATTTACAAGCGGATATGGAGGCCAAATTCCATATTCGCAACATTGCACCCTTCTCTACCCTCGGGGCGTCCCGACCCGATAAATTTTTACCTACTTTAGTGTGGCACGCAATGTAGTTCCCTCTACTATTAACTCTACCCTGAGTGCGACAGTTTTACAGATATTCACAAATGAGTAAATATGTCCCCCTGCGACGTTGCACCCTTCTCCTCACAGAAACACACCCACAGGATAACCGAATCCGGAAAGAATTCTCAAACTAAACATACAGCCGGTAGGGAGCATTATTTACAAGACTACGCTGCTATTTACACTACGATCCAGGACCTGTTTTTGGAGGAACACATGCAGATGTTATGCATAGAGAGAGCGCGCTTGCCAGCATCGATACACCAACCCACGAGTGCTCTGTGGCCGACGGCCTTTAATAACGTGCAGAGCACCCTTCCCGAGCATCAAAAGCACCACCCCACCACCAATCGGTGCAGTCACCATTGTTCATTGGAATAAAAATAAATTCGACAACCCCTAACCCTGCAGGTGTCTCTTGCTCTTCTTGTGGTGCACTTGGTGTTAATTAACAGTGGTTCACCTTTATGGCATAGGTGCCACGTTGACCCATAGGTCCTTCCACGGGTGGTGCTTGGCCGCAAAAGAGCTGCGGTCCATTGTGGGTGGCCACAAACATTGCGGTCCATATGGTGTATCGATCCAGGCAGCCAACAGCGAAAGTGCAGGCCCACAACTGCGCAGCCAGCACCTCTCTCTCCTCTCTCTCTCTACCCCAAAGCCAGATCCTCGGAGGTGGGAGACAAAAGAAGCAACAAGTGAGTAAGGTGGTAAGGGCGCAAAAGTGCACGCAATGTAAGGTGATGCACACTGGGGGCACATGGGAACCAGGTGAGACAGGTACGTTCCTATCGTACGCCCCCCCCCCCCACCAGGTAACCTACATGGCCCCTCCCTTACCCCTTACTGCATCCACACAACACAACACTACTCATAAACATCTACTTTACAAATCAACAAACATCCCTACTGTCTTCCCCGTTCCTCCCATATACCAAATTCGTCTTCTCTCCCTCCTAACCAATCAAATTTGCCATTTTCAACTCTCATCAAAATTTGCCATCTCCAACTGCACATCAAAATTTGCCATCACCAATTCATCATCAGTCCCTCCTAAGGAGGGAGAGATGGAATCACCCCAATGTCTCATCCACGTCGTGATGCGTCTCACAAATCCACAGCAATCTCATTTCCTGCACACAGAACAAAGAAAACACAGGTGTGGAGTCATCATCATCACCACAGGTAAGTGGCTGCGTATGGTGCGACAGGTTCATCAATCCTAACTATCTCCTAAATGACTTTAACAACTTTACACTACCCGGGGTCTCTCTCCGGCCAAACCATTGGCCCTCTTACACTATGGGTTCTAAAAACCAATTCCCATTGGCCAAACTGTGGTGCTCTTCAATTTGGGGTCTCACTCCCCCGATTCATCTCCCGGTGCCCTCGTACAATTTCTGGGCTGCGACGTGTACCTCTCCCAGTGGGTCTACCCACCTGCACACCTCCACCACTGCAGTTGCCTCCGAGCTTACCTGCTCCTTACCCTAACCTAACTACCAGGGGAAGGCCCTCTGGCTCTCTCCCCACTCCGTGCCCTCTCTGGCACTGGGCTGCCCGATCCACACCCGGGATCCTCAGGCACCCACTCACAACTACCGGCTCCCAGAGCCCACCTGCGGCCTCACCTGGCCGACATCCTCACAGTGGTGGAGTGCCCAACCAACTACACACACTAACAGGCTACACGCCCAGCCATTTCCACAACACTAATGCACCCATTCACAACACCATTCTGCAACCGCACCACAAATGCCAATATCCAACCACAATTTACCTGTACCCTCTACCTAACACTTACACTACCCGCCCCGGGTACTCGTGAAAGGGGTCCACTCTTCCCCCATCCACACCTTCGCACCATGCACACCACTCCGTACCACTCACTCCAACTCTCTCCACACACCTGTACCTGCACACCTGTGCTCTCACACCTGGTGCCACCTGCACCCTTCTCTCCCCAAGCGCATTCGCGCTGATCCACACACTCATTACTCATACACTGCTCCACACACCTGTCCAGTTGCACACCTGTGCAATCACACCTGTTCAATTCTCACAAACACGGCATCATCTCAGCTAACTACTCCCTTCTGAAACTTGCGCTTCCCAGTCGTCCCTTTAAACTATTGCGCTCCCTCGTCATTATAATCCACACTAATCTACCTGCGTCCCCACTACAGGTATCAGTCACTAACTAAACTTAACGTCACCTAAGGTCATCTTCTCTAGATCCCTACACACAATATCCTAACCCACCCGGGCTAGTTTTCACTGCCATACACCCCATAAGCTATTGCTCCTTTGCCCCCCCCACATGGGAAGGATGGTGGATTTGCCATCCCACCACATCGGGGGTCTCTCACTACCAATTTTGCACATCAAATTGCAACAAATTAAAAATTTGCCAATCATCTGCCAATCACTGTACCATTACCAATCATCACTCTGCCAATCCTTTGCCAATCATCAAATTTTGCTTTTCTCTAATTTTGGGTCCAAAACACTAACCTCATCACCCAGTCTACTCACTAATACCTCTCGGTGCGCCAATCCCTGTCCAAAGCCCGGCTTCGTAAAGCCAAGCAATGGATGCTGGTTGTTTTGTGCCAGCGGCTGGATACGTCCGGCACTCGGTGCAGGGACGGAGGTTTACCCGTGCCGAGATCCCACGCACCACCTCGGCGTGGAGCCATCCAATGCCCCGATCTCGACCTGCCGGCACGTCTCACCAAAAAGTGGTCGCCATGACGACCCTTTCTATCGGGCTGCCAGCTCCGCCTAGTGGAGCACGGACGCGGCCGTTCAAAGCGAGGCCCAGCACGCACCGAGGGCCCGATTCGGCTATAAGTCGTTCTAAACTCTATCCCGTCTAACGTCGATGCTTCACCTGGACGCTTACACCCCGCAGCCCGTTCCTTGCTCACACATCCAGCTGTGCCCATGCTCCTCGTACCCTTCCTTACACACCCAGGTACCCTCATTCCACTCACAGCCTTGGTCACACACCTGACCACCGAACACTTCGGCACACATTCGTTGCTCGCACACCTCACCAATACACCGCTTCGCGCCCCCTCCTCGGTCACCTCCTCTGTGACAATCACAGGTGTGCTCTCATTCGCACACCCAACCACGTGCCTCACCACCAACTCCAGCGTGCATTCCCACTCACGCTCTACCATTCCAGGTGTGCATCCTTCTATTCCAGGTGTACATCCTCGCTCACCTGTCACAACTAACTCACGCTCCATGTCACTCTCACTACTTTCACCTCCATTCCTGACAGCGCACTCATCCTTACTCTTGACAGCGCACTCTTTCCCCATGCACCTGTCCGTCACACACCTTTCTCGCGCACACTCTCCCGTCACACCCTCTGTAACACTCACCACAGGTGGACACTCTTCCTTACTTCTGACAGCGCACTCTTTCCTCGTGCACCTGTCCGTCACACACCTTTCTCGCGCACACTCTCCCGTTACACCCTCTGTAACACTCACCACAGGTGGACACTCTTCCTTACTTCTGACAGCGCACTCTTTCCTCGTGCACCTGTCCGTCACACACCTTTCTCGCGCACACTCTCCCGTTACACCCTCTGGAACACTCACCACACCGCGCTTCCATGTGCTCCCTCGCACGCTCGCTACGACCGACTCACTCTCGCCAGCACCCTCACTCCTTGGCACGCACTTTTTCCTCACACACCCCAGAGTCGGATTTTCTCGCACACCTCCTTTTTCGCACACCAGACCTGTCGCACACTTCACCAACGGCCTCTCACGAACACCCGGGTCCATCTCGACCCCCAAGCTTCTTAAATCCCCTGGCGCATCATACGCACGACCATATTGGTCACCACTTACACCAGGTCCTCTTCCTCTTCGCTTCTCCTCCATCACCTGCGAATCCCTCATCCGGTTAACGAGCACATCACGATCCAAACACAGACTTTGGACCAATTCTTTTATCTCCTCTTTTATCTCTTTCTTATCCCCTCTCCGTCGCTTCTTAATTTCGCTCACCCCTTCTTCCACTTCTTCTAATTTTTGCTTCATCTCCTTCATCTCTTCGTGCGCCCCTTTAAGTTCTTCCTCTAACTCCACTTTATTTTTTTCTATGTGCTCCCGCACCTCCCGCTCTTTAACCTCCATTACCTCTACCACCTTGTCCATTTTCCTCGTCAGGTCCTCATGTACCGTCTGGCACTCTTTTTTAATTACCCCTACGTCCTTTTTCATCTCTTTCTGTGTCGATTTTAAACCCTCTATTACCGCTGTGTTCTTCTTTACCTGGTCCCCCAACTCCTTTTGTCCCACTGTCAGTTGTTCTACTCCCAGCGTCAACTCCTCTATACCACCTTGCAATTTTACAGTCCCCTTTCTCACCTCTTTCTCCATGCGCTCCTTACAGTGCCTCACCTCCTCGCGCACTCCTCCGACCTCCTCACTCACTCCTCTTCTGATCTCCTCTCCCATCACTTGCATCTCCTGCCCAGATGCCACCCTCATCTGCTCCATTTCCTCCCTGTGAGCATCCAGTTTGGTTTCTACCCCCATTCTGACCCCCTCTATCTGCTGCTCCATTTGTTTAACTTCCCTTTCCGCTTGGTCCCTCATGTCCCTCAATTTGCCTTCCATACTGTTTTCTAACCCCTCTAACCCATTTTTCACTCCCTCTATCTGATTCTCCTGGGCAGCCATTCTATTTTCTACCCCCTCTAACCCCTTTTGCATCCCTTCCATTTGATTCTCTTGAGCGGCCATTCTGTTTTCTACCCCCGTTAACCCCTCCTGTATTTCCCCTAATCTATTGTCTAACCCCTCACCGGTACCCCTCGCTTCGTCCCTCATTACCCCCATTTCGTTTCCCAATACCCCTATTTTGCCCTCCAATCGCTCACCCTGAGCATCCATCCGGTTCCCCATTACCCCTAATTGCTCATTCTGAGCCTCCATCCGGTTCCCCAACCGCTCACCCAATCGCTCAATTTGGCTCCCCATACTCATCTGTACAGCTGCCTGTAACTGCGCAATGAGGGCCTGCATGTCAATCGGCTGCATGTTAAAGCCCGCTGATACAGCCGGCTCGGCTACCGCACGCTCGTGCGAGGCGCCTTTTTGCGCGCCCGCTACTTCGTGCGTGACGGCGCTATTTTGCGAACCTGCCGCCCTCACTGCTTCGCTCTCCTCTTGTCCCTCAATTTGGTCCTGGATCGACCCTACCTCACTCTCCTTTACCGGACCCCAGCCGTCTTGATCCGCCATAGCGCGACTTTCAAAACTCGGTTTTTATTTTTTTTTATTTTCGTAAAACAAATTGAAATTTCGCCGTTATAATTTCGCGCGGGAAACGCGCTCCGAATCGATTTTCCCTCCCAAAATTTGGGCCTAACTAATTTAGTCCCGGGTTCGAATTCCACTCCTCGACACCAATTGTTACAGATACGACTTTGATGGTATGGTGGGCCGAGCGGGATGGCCGCCGTATCCGTACAAGTTACCCCGATTGCACCCGGGGTTGACTAATCGCGCTATGCTGGCTCAATAAGAAAAAGAAGACACCCGGCTGGATTACAATCACACAATACGACACCAGGGATACGGTTCTCAAAGGTTGTTATTACAATTGCGGAAGGTTTAGATTACAGGGACAAGAGGGAAACATAGGAAGGTGGGCACTTAAACACACTTATATTATCCCCGGACAGACGACAGGTAAACGCGGGACAAGGCTCACTCACACGGGGTTTGATGGCCAGGAAAGCGGGTAGCGATCGCTCCAGGTGCACCTGTGCTCAGGGCAGGA